>NC_048274.1:5346214-5418001 GCF_009762535.1 Notolabrus celidotus
TGAAGGGTTGAAGTAATGATATAATGTTCCTGCAGGAAAGACTGAAACTATTATTATTATTATTATTATTATTATTATTATTATTATTATTATTATTATTATTATTATTATTATTATTATTTAACTGTCAGAGTCAAGTTCAATGAGTGAACGATAACTTACAAACATCAGACGCTCAGAGGAGAACTGACAGAGAGGTTTGTGAGGCTAATTTTAAAGAGAGGAGACTCTCAAGAAACTCAAAGACAACAAAACAAAACAAAAACAACAACAACAACATCAGTGACCTATTCTGCCTCAGAGAGCCAAAAACTAAACCAAGATCAAACCAACATTAATCTGTGACCTCCAGAGTCATATCCTCCTCATGTCTCATCCACAGAGACGCACTCGTCTCTCTGATTCAGCCTGTTTTTATCACACTGTATATAAAGATGGCTGGTGTCTCCACCTCTTCTCACTGTACCAAGATGAAGCCAAGATGGCGGTGCAGGGACACTGTAATGAAACGTTCTCTGAGTTAGTGTTTCTTGTCAGCGGTCAGTTGTTATTCGATGTTTCAGCTTTAAATCAAAATTAAACCTTCAAAAAAACATTAGGACAGAAATCAGATCGACGCCGGGAAGAGACATTTATCAGAGTTTCATCCAACAATCTGACTCGCTCTCTTTGCAGCGTCCGTGAGGAAGAGTACACGGACAAGGAGCCGGCTGGAAACGGCGAGAGTCGCCGAGCTGACGGCCAAGAGGACCCCAAAGGTTACCCGGACTCCAGCGTGAGGAGCCAAGACGGCTATGAAGAACGGAGCGAGCGCAACTACGACAGCCGCAGGGATTACGATGACCGCCGCAGCGATTACGATGATGGCCGCAGCGACTATACAGACCGCCGTGACAGGAGCGGTGACCGCCATGAGCGCTATGATGATGATCGCCGCTATGATGATGAGCGCCGCTATGAGGATGAGCGCCACACCGACGACCGCCGCACCGACGACCGCAGAGATCGCCAATATGATGATGACAGAGACCGTCGCTATGATGATGATGAAAGAGACCGCCGGTATGATGACCGCTATGATGAGCCCCACGATGACAGACCACCGGTCCCGCCTAACAACAAACCGAGGAGGGACTACGATGACTAAGACCGACGACCCGTCTCTCCACTGATCTCACCTCCTCCCCGTCTCTTTGACCATGTCACACGGCGCTCTCTGAAATGCTGTTCTGATGTCACTCAGGTCAGGTTTCTAAAACAAACAAGATATCTGGAAACACGTTAGCTCCTTCCAGATAACAGCTGACACTTACATTCAGCCGCCGCGGCAAGGATTCCCTTTGCTGTCAGATTGTGTCACATCAGATACTCCATGTGTCCTAATCTTAGCGTTTAGCCTCTCACTAGCTAAAGGTGATCTTAGCTAAAATGCTGCTGGATGCTAACGTCAGCTGACGTTAAAGTGTTCCTTTCCGTCAAAGAGCGCTTCAATGGTTCATGTTTGATCCTCTACGTTCATGGGATTCATTATCAGCAGCTGTAACTTTAGTTCTACTTCCCACCCTCACAATTAAACATGGCCGCCGTGTGAACATGATCAGTCGTCCAATGACAGCCGTTTACCTGGAAACGAAAAGGTGTGACCTCAGCGGCTCATTTTCTGCTTCCTTGTTGTGACATAATTAGCTTAAAGTGAAACCTACAGAAACACGAGGAGAGAGAGACGAGGTCTCTGTGAGGGATCGGCCAAAGCAGGGCGGGGATCCTGAAATGTCCATCTGACCCTTTGAAAACATGACCGGGGAGGGCGGGGCGGGGGGCAGGGTCAACAGGTGAACAGGTTTAAACGCTGATCAATCGTTATGTGTAATTCACAAATGACAAAGATCAGGTCAGACCGACATTTCAAAATCCCCAGATTATGACTAACACCATGTTTTGAAGACGTGCGTGTGTGTGCGTGTGCGTGTGCGTGTGCGTGTGTGTGTGTGTGTGTGTGTGTGTGTGTGTGTTTCTGCTGTTGGGTTTTGATGGTGGTAGTTTGTGATGTTAGCTTCGTGCTAACGAAAGGAGCTTCTTCTTTACATTACGCTGCGTTATTGTTGTTTCTATGAGGACGGTCTACTTTATATTCTTTATAGAAACGTAGACTTTAATCTTCTCTTTGGGTTTTAATCTTGTGTCATATCGCGTGTATAATACGACTTCTCCCCCTGATAATCGGGAACATCTCCGTACATCTCAGGGTTCGTTTTTTGCCAAAAAAAAAAAACCCAAGTAGATTTTATTCTTTATTTTAACCTCTCTCAGTATATATTCTGTTACAGCTTCATATGTTTTTATAATGTTTGTTTTATACAGAAAATGCAGATATGTTATCCAAGCTGTTGTTGTGTTAACTATCATTCAGGTTTGTAAAAAATGTTTTAAAGAATCATCTTCAGACGTTCATTCTGTATGTAAAATAAAGCTGATTAAATTAAAACATTAAACTGTGTTCAATCTTATATTTACTGTTTTTTTCTTAAAGCTTTAATTTTAATTTATCTATAAATATATCTTTAAGAATGTCCCTCCCATGTTTCAGACCTCACCCTCCTCTCTCCCTCCTTACTCCCTCGTCTCTCCTTCCTCACTCCCTCCTCTCTCCCACCTCACTCCCTCCCTCTCCACCATCCATTGTTTCAGCGCCTTGGCGCCCCCATCCTGCTGCGTGAAGTTACTACAAACAAGAATCGGATGTGGGGGAGTTTGGGTTTCAAAATAAAATGATAAGTTCTTGTCAGGTTCTCACCCCAGCTTCATCTTCAGTCGAAACTAAAACCCTGAACGTGTAGTTTTTCGGTTTTTACCAGAAAGCGAGCAGAGCAGCTTGGTGTACTGACTCACATTATGATATAAGTTCTCCCTCACAAGGAAACTATTCAAAGCCGAATAGACTAAATCTAAAACAGTCAGCTTTCAGAAACATGATGTGGATTTCACGTGCTTTTCAACTTTTCATGTCAACCATGTTAGACACCAAGTCCGTCAACTCTGCAAGTCTACCAAAACTGAAAGAAGCTCCAAAAACTCCATCTTAAAAATTTTAAAAGCAGGAACTCAGTATTTAGAAAACCACAGCACCACATGAAGGCTGTCCCAGTCCGGGCATTAAAAGACCAGTTTTAATCGTTTTCATTCAACCCTTCAGACATCACCAGGTTGAGTATCTGGCTCCAGTCTGTAGTGCGTGCTGTGCACAGACTGTATAAATAATGGACAGCAGCCATATTGGAAATGCGGAACTCAACCAGGCATAGGCTGTTTCCGAAACTGCCTACTATACTAGCAGTACGTACTGATTTGGCCAGAATTCAGTATGTAGTAAGTAGTATTTGAACAAGAGCAAAATCTGCAGTATGCCAAAACTCCCTGGATGTCTACTGATTCGGGAAAATTTCACAGCATGCATCGGACCAGTCTCCCTCGTGTACTGTTTCCCACAATTCACAGCGCTCAGTCCGCTTTTTCTTTTTCCTTCTTTCTTTACGGGAGGAAATCCGTTATTGGGGGCTGTGGAAGTTATCAAATTATATATAAACCACTTCCTAACTTTTTAAATCATAAGTGGATGTTAAAGAAGCAGTTTCTGTATCGGCTTCGCCATTGTTTACTTCCGCTCTCCAAAACCGGAAATCCAGTGACATCTGACCCAGCATACTGCAACACAGATCGAACAGAACAGTCATACTACATACTAAATTCAAACGCAGTATGTAGTAGGCATTACCTACTGCCGACTACATTAGTAAGTAGTATGTAGCAGGCCGTTTCAGAAATAGCCATAGTGTGACGTAAAGAGGCGGGGTTCGATCCTCCTAGCCAACAGCTCTGTGTTTCCACCTGTCAGTCAAGTCAGTCATGTCCTTATTTGGGCAAAAACTCATAATCTTAATATCTTCTGAACCTTTGTGTTAGAAAAAAAATCACCCCAGTAGTACAGTGTGTGCCGATAGAGAAATTAGCAACGTAGAGCCAAGACATGTTTTGAGCCAGGCTGTAAACATGTTTATTAATGCTGCAAAGATCGTCTTTTTTGAATTGGTGTGTATGTGGTTTCGGTGTGTCTGCAGCCAGCCTCAAGCTGATTCTTGATGAATTGCAGTTTATAACACTTCCACACGGGCTTCATATTTTGAGACTGGAGGTTGCCGTTTGGCTGTGCACCTTGTCCTCATATATTACCAACCACTACCTTAATATTGAAATGTATGCAGTGTGTCAGAGTTTATACAGATTGTGTGTAACAGACTTTTCTCTTTTCAAACAGCCCGACCTCTCTTTGACTTCTTTGAGTCCAGTTTGTATTTACAATCACAGTAATAGTTAAAAGTTTAATTTAAAGCTTCACTCCAGAAAAAACGAATTAAATCGCTTCCTGTGTCTAAAGAACACTTTTTATTTTTATCATGGGGCTTTTATTTTGAAATCCTGTACCGGATACGCTCGTGTAGTCGCGCTTGACGCAGGTTCCTCGGTGCTGTGTCCCGTTATCTGAGTCCACAGGAAACCTCAAACTCCTCCAGAGATGAGACGAAGGAGAAAACAGGACGACGTTTCCCTCCCGGGTCTGAAGAAGTCCACTTTGAGGACTCTGAGGATGATGAAGGGCTGGATCTTTATCCTTTTCCTGACAGGTAAGAGAGGAAGAAAAGAGAAAGATGGATCCCTCCGTGAATAGAGAGAGAGAGAGAGAGAGCAGGTTGTTAAACTCTCAGCAGCTTCTGTTCAAAACAACTCTCAGCTAAAGTTTCCATCCTCTCCTCTTTCATGAAGAACAGTTTAAAGTTAAAATCCTCAGGATGTGTGTTTCAGGGATCCTCTCTAACTTATTCATGTTTCTGTATCATGTTGGTTTCACTGCTCTTCAGTCATGTGTGAATAATAATCTGAAGCTTTGTGGATTAATCAGATTAACAAGATTCCTCAGTTTATTACCTCAAACAGTTTATACTTAAAATACCTTCAACTGTTATTTTTATAAAGTTTATAAAGAGGTTATAAAAACACTCAGAGTACTTCTCAAACTGTTGATTACAGAATCAATAAGGTGTTCTCTCAACACTGACTCTGCAGCTCTTTGGATTTATTGGTTTATATATAAAAGTTCTTAAAAGAAAGTAGAACATCTAACTGGATCAAACATTTAACATTTAATATTTTACATTTAAAATGTAGTTAACCTTTAACATTTAACGTTTAACATTTAT
This sequence comes from Notolabrus celidotus, assembly GCF_009762535.1. Taxonomy (NCBI): domain Eukaryota; kingdom Metazoa; phylum Chordata; class Actinopteri; order Labriformes; family Labridae; genus Notolabrus; species Notolabrus celidotus. The sequence goes on from NC_048274.1 coordinate 5,351,467, forward strand.
TTAACATTTAACATGTATTTCACCTTTAATATTTAACATTTAATATTTAACATTTAAAATGTAGTTAACCATTTAACATTTATTCAACATTTAACATGTATTTCACATTTTATATTAAACATTTATGTAACATTTAATATTTATTTAAAATTTAATAATTAACAATTAACGTTTATTTAACATTTATTATTTAATTATTTAATATTTAGTATTTAACATTTATTTGACATTTTTTATTTAACATTTATCTAACATTTATTTAACTTGTAACATGTATTTAACATCAAACATTTAACGTTTAACATTTAACATTTATTTAACGTTTATTATTTAACATTTATTATTTAACATTTAACATTTTTTTAAGATTCAATATTTTTTTAATATTTAACATTTATTTAACATTTAATAATTAACATCTAACATTTATTTAACATTTACTTGTTTCTATCCTTTCAACAAGACGTTTACATTTCTCCCCTCTGACCTTATACAACCTGATGAGTGATATATGAAGATTGATTGATTGATTGATTGATTGAATGGTTGGTTGGTTGGTTGGTTGGTTGGTTGGTTGATTGATTGATTGATTGATTGGTTGATTGTGAGTGATATTTTGAAGTGTTTTATTGACCATAAGAGATAAGAGATGTATCTTTGAGCTGTAGCCCTGTGCACGGTGGTATCCGGTGTGATGGGATCTTTGTGGATTTTATGCAGAGGATTTAACATTTGAAGCCAGTTCTTCTTCTTAAATGAAACCAGGAAGGCACACTGAAACAGGCTACAGTACTCCCTCTTCTCCTCTTTCTCCTGCTCTCCTCTTCTCCTCTTCCTCTGGAAACTAATAAAGCCTGGATCACCCACAGACTGAGACCCCAGAGAGACAGACCTCCAGGCTTCTTATTGTTGGTAGAAGTCAGAGTAAAGTTCCCTCTGAGGAGTCCATGTTAGTCAGCTCTGATCCTCCTGACTGTAAATAAACTGTAGAAGCTTTACTAGTTTAAGACCTCACACTGACACCTTTAATACAAACACTCAGAGTCCGGCCATCCAGAGGCAGTCATCCTGAAACTAGCAGTGAGCCAAGTCCAGCAGCAGACCATCAGCAGACCGGATCAATGAGGGAATAATAATCCTGGACTCAGAGTGCCTGAGTCTGTCTCAGTCTCTCAAACCATGGACGTGTTTAATGACATGTTTAAAGTCGAGTTTAATGACATGTTTAATGACGAGTTTAATGACGTGTTGTATTTACTTGAGCTACGTGAAGGGAATGTGGAAGCTGAGAGTTTACTCTCCAGAGATTCACACGATGTAGAAACATGCCAACATGTTTGATTCTGTAAATCTATAAAGTATGACTGATTTACAGAATGTAGAGAGAACTCTCTCATCAGGTCTGAATGAAGTGAAGCGCCCTCCTCCCAGTGCTCAGCCTGTGTATGTGTGTGTGTATGTGGGTGTGTGTTGACTTCTCAGTGTGTGTTGGACTGCTCGAGCTCCTGGTCATCATGTGAGTCCTGCAGCTTCAGAGGCCTCCTGAACATCTGCAGCTGAGCTCACAGTCCGGTCTCTGAGGGTGCGGCTTTGTTCTCGTGTGTTTAAAAACAGAGTCTCTCTTCATTCAGCTGAGAGGAACTTTATGATGAGATGATTTAAAGAGAGTAAACAGGAGTAGGTGACTCATTCAGCCTAATGCAGGTATCTGAGTCACTGTTTGTGTCTGCTGGAGTAATCCTTAGATCCTCTCACTGCACGTCCCTGTTATTACCCAGACCTGCTCAGGTCCACAGATCACCGAGGTCCAGGACTGCAGTTTCAGTTTAAAGGGTTGTATTGTGCTTTTAAGTTTAAATGTTAGATGTAAGTTCTAAAGGTGTGCAGAGTTTAAGTCTGAGGTAAAGGTTTGCAGAGTCTCAGTCTGAGGTAAAGGTGTGTAGAGTCTCAGTCTGAGGTAAAGGTGTGCAGAGTGTCAGACTGAGGTGAAGGTGTGCAGTGTCAGACTGAGGTGAAGGTGTGCAGAGTCTCAGTCTGAGGTGAAGGTGTGCAGAGTCTCAGTCTGAGGTGAAGGTGTGCAGAGTCTCAGTCTGAGGTGAAGGTGTGCAGAGTCTCAGTCTGAGGTAAAGGTGTGCAGAGTCTCAGTCTGAGGTAAAGGTGTGCAGAGTCCCAGAATGCTGTGTTCTGTAATGCAGGGGGGCCTGAAAGAGACAGAGACAGAGACTGAAAGGGATTCAGAGCCTTTTTCAGCTGCACCATGTAAAGCATGAAATTACTTAACGAGCTTAACGAGCTCTTTGAAAAGTGAGTCTTTCTGTGCAGTGCTGGTTCCTTCCTCTCCTGATGGATGGATTGTTTGATCTTTAAAAGGTGTAAACTGTGGATCATTGTTCCTCACTGGTTCCCTGCTGCTGCTCTGACTGTTGAACAGCCAAACTTCTGTTTCTACCTCCTGTTGTTTGAGAACAGCAGCACCTCCTGAGCTCCACTTCATCTCCTCGTCCGGTCTAGTTCTCCGGCTCAGACGCTGGTCTCCCTCCAGAGTAATCCCTCAGAAACCACCTGAAATGAACTCCCGTCTCTGACCGGCTCTGCAGAGTTTCCTGTTGGAAGTTGAAGTCATTCTGACTGTGTTGATGATTAACCCTTCTTCATTTCACTCTTCACCGCTCCTCCTTAATTATCTCCTCCCCCTCCTCCTCAGGTGTCCTCCCTCCGGCTTGTTCAGGCGTCCATGTGTTTGTGAGAGACGAGAAGAGGTACGCCGTGCTGTTCCAGTCCGTGGTTCTTCCCTGTCAGTACAACAGCGTGTCCACTCAGACCCCCGTGGTGCAGTGGGTCTACAAGTCGTACTGTCGAGACCGCACACGGGATTCGTTCAATTTCCCAGACAGCCTGGGCGGAGGTCTGGGAGGAGGCGGGCTGACGGGTGGAGCGGGTGGAGCTGTCAGCGGGTACGAGACGGCGATGACGGCGAGCTACCTGGACTGTGCTGACAGCAGCCGGACGGTCCGGACCGTGGCCTCGGTCTCTGGCTCCTCCATCACTCTGTCAGAGTACTACAAGAACCGAGACATCTCCATTATCAACAGTGAGTGTGTGTTCCCTCTGTGAGGCCTTCACTGGCTGCAGGAAGAAGCAGCTTAATTGATTCTCATGTTCATATTTCTCCCTCCCCTCACCGGGCAGGTCTCATGGTCTGAGCGTTGACCCGCCTCACAGAGTCCTGATGAAACTCTCAAAGTGATTCTGCACACGTGAAATTTAGAGGTTTTACTGAAAGTTTCAGAGCTCTCAGAACAATCCGGTTACAGAACTCCAGAGCGCTTCAGTCCGGCATGAGAAGAGAGGAGTGTGTTAAAGACAGAGAGAGGCGGACTCTGAGACTGAAGCCTGGTGTGAACAGAAACACACTCAGACCTCATTCAGTAATTAAACTGGGATATTAAACCATCAAATGCAGGGGGACACAAGTCCACTCTGTAGACGGTCTGTAGATAGAAACAGGTCCACTCTGTAGACGGTCTGTAGATAGAAGCAGGTCCACTCTGTAGACGGTCTGTAGATAGAAACAGGTCCACTCTGTAGACAGTCTGTGGATAGAAACAGGTCCACTCTGTAGACGGTCAGTGGATAGAAACAGGTCCACTCTGTAGACGGTCTGTGGATAGAAACAGGTCCACTCTGTAGACGGTCTGTGGATAGAAACAGGTCCACTCTGTAGTAGGTCTGTTGATAGAAACAGGTCCACTCTGTAGGCGGTCTATAGATAGAAACAGGTCCACTCTGTAGACAGTCTGTGGATAGAAACAGGTCCACGCTGTAGACGGTCTGTAGCCTCAGAGGCAGATCCACTCTGTAGACGGTCTGTACACCTGAGAACACATGAACTCAGCAGCGCTCTGTTCTTCAGTGAATCTTTAGAGATCTTGAGCTATGATATTTCTCCTTCATGAGGAAAGTTTGAGGAACGTTGTCCTCCGTTAGAGAGGAAGGCTGCAGAGAGACGTGTGGAGCATGTTGGGCTGAACCAGCTCCTCTGTTGTTCTGTTTTTAAACTCAGTTAAGGTAAGAGACCTGATGACAAGTCACCTCTGCTTCCAGAGGATTAACCCAAAGTCAGTGTTCCCCTTCAGGCTGCCCGTCCTGCTGAGAGGAAGCTCTATTACTTTACAATCTAATCCAGATATTCCAGCTGATGCCTTCCTACTGAGCTCAGCATCCTCTGTGAAACTGTATTTACCGTGGTGTCCTTTCAGATGATCTAAGGGACGCTACTGTGCAGGAATGTGTCGTCCTGTGTGAGGACAGAGAGGCGGCCTTGTTTGCAGGCCTCAGATTTATGGAGCTCTAACTCAGGCTGAAGAATCAAGCTTCTCTTCAGCAGCCAGGAGCACGGACAAAAGAAATGGTTTTCATGCTGTCCTCTCATTCAGTCTTTCCCTCTGAGGTTTGCTTTTATTTATGACCCTGCAGACCTCTCTCCGTCCCACCGTCCACACGTCTCTAAGAGAGTTTGATGCGTTCTCTTTCTCTCCTCTCGAACCGCTCGCTGCAGCAGAGGGACAAACAGAGAAAGCTTTAAGTATGTTGCCTGTAGAGATGCCCAGTCATCCATACTCATGTAATCCTATTCAGGGTCAGAGGGGGTCTGGAGTCTGTCCCAGCATGCAGTGGGCGGGGGGGTACTGTAAATCACATGGCTAACAGATTAAACCTCCTCCTTCATTTTAAAGTTGGCAGCAGAGTCGGGTTAAGGAAGCACAAATTTAAAAAAAAGGGAGCTTTAAAGAGAGCACGCTGCGTGACGGAGTCTCTCCTCCTCCTTCCTCCACCAACAGGAAAAGGAAGTGAATTAAACGACACATTTCCTGTCTCCTATATTTACATGTCTGAGCTGCAGTGGAATCAGCAGCTCAGCGTCTCTTCATGGAGTCTCTGGAGCTACATGAGAAAGAAAGCTTCATGGAAAGACGTCCAATCTTCTTTTTTACATAATTATCACGTTTTAAAAATCATCACAAACATTCAAATAATGAAGGAACTGTCAGTGCACTATTATCCACACACGTCTGCGTCCTCTCGGCTGCTTCAGGTTCTGCTCTTTTGTACTCAGCGTACGTTGACCTCTGACCTTAGCCCCGAATCCCTGCGTACGATCCCCCGGTTCTCCTGAAGTCTGAAGCAGCAGATAAATGCTCATGGTTAGCATGGTGGCATCAGGGTGGCTTCATGGTTTTAGCTCAGAGTTGATGCTTTGATTTTAGAATATGCATGTTTCTACCACCTTCATCCCTCAGGCATCTCTCGCTCTGATGCTGATAGGTGGACCAACATCATGTAAATATGAAGGAACTCCTTTCCAGGGATTGATTGGTCATGATGTGAACAATCAGGTTGTTCCTGGTGTCTTGATGTTCAGAGTTAAATACTACTGTCATGGGTTTGACCAATCAGAATGGAGTATGAAACACAGATATGACACTTAGATGAGCTTCGTTTCTCCTTTGACCCTTCATTTCTCCTTTGACCTTTGACCCTGTGTTTGTCCTGCAGAGGCAGACCTGCGTGTGGGAGAGGTGCAGTGGGGCGACAGTGGCGTGTACATCTGTAAAGTGGTGATATCTGACGACTTGGAGGGTCAGAACGAAGCGTCCGTGGAGCTGCTGGTTCTCGGTAAGTTGACAGGTCTATGAAAGGGCTCTGGATTCTGTATCTCACCGGGTCCACTCTGAGAATATAATAATATAATATTCAGTGTATCAAACAACACACACACTGCAGAGAAGAGAGGGCTTTTTGAGCCTCTGTGTGTGTGTGTGTGTGTGTGTGTGTGTGTGTGTGTGTGTGTGTGTTGGACCTTTACATTGTCGTTGTACTCGTCTCCTCCAGTCTCAGGTGTAACCATGGGAACAGCTGAGAGGCATCGTGGCGTCGCTGCTCTGAGGCTGAACTTTTGTTCGACTGGCACTCAGAGATTAATGTGTGTCCAAACACACAAGTACACACACACACACACACACACACACACACACACACACACACACACACACACACACACACACACACACACACACACACACACACAATCTGAAGTACACACACACACTTACAGGAAAGTGTTGGCAAAGCCCTGCAGTCTCTGGTTCAAGTTAAATATGATCTGTAGAGTTTATAAGATATTACTTTATTGATCCCCGGGGGGAATTCTGTTGTTGCAGCAACACAGACATAAGTACAATCAAGAATACTTTTCAATAACTATATTAAAATAAGTAAAAATAAAATAGATAAATAGAATAATACAAATTTAAGATATTTACAAATGTTACAAACTGTTTAAATACTGGTAATAATTACAGGCAGTATTAAAATGGTTCAGTAGTGACAGGTACACATGGTGAGATTATGGTTGGTTATGACAGATTAAGCAATATAAAAGATAAATATGGTTATATATTATGACTGTAAGTTGTTGTAAAAAATAATAATATAATATAACAACGATAATGATATAATATACTGTAATATACAGGAATAAATAATATAATAATAATGTATAAAATATAAATATAATGTAAAGATGAGGTCACATGATGTCTCCCGGTCGGGTGAAGCTCATGTTAGGCGCTTGTAGCGTTTCCATAACAACAGTTGGGGCCCCGCTGAATGAGGGTGGGGGTCTTTTGTCTTCTCACAGCGGAGGGCTTCACAGCAGAAGAGACAGGGATGATATAATGATGTGGAGGAGGGACAGCAGAGCGCTGTGACACAAAGGATGGAGGGGGACATCCATGAGACGCTCTGCTGACGTGGAGCTCAGAAGAAACTGACCTTTACTCTGAAGTGTTCAAACCCAGAATCCAGCCGCTCTCTGCACCTGGCGGGTGTCTTGAGAACTCAGTCTCTCAGCAGTGTGTGGTCTGATAAGAAGCATTATCAGTATTGATCCTCAGAGATCATTTCAGGGTTTAGTTTTAGTCAAATCTGATTGAGATATTTAACAGATTTTAAAATGAGCCATCAGCAAACACACGACTCAGCGTCTCTTGAAGTGTCCTGATGAGACCTGAAGCTTGAGTCTCTCTCAGTTTCAGATTCTAAATGCAGTCGATGCTGGAGTCCGGGTCCTGGACTCCTATTACTCTGGATAGCTGAACCTCTGTAGAGATTCAGTGAATGTGTGTTTGTGTTATTTTTGCTCGGAGCTGTAAAGAGTCTGAATGAATGGATCCTCTCCTGATGTTAAAGGAAACATGGTGAGGATCCTCCTGAAGGATTGTAATGACACACACTCGATAACAGTTCTTAGACTGCAGGGTGTTTGGGTCTGTTATAAAATAAGGTCCTGTAATGAAATCTTAAACCAGGACTAAAGTCAGGAGTTCACTGAACAACACGTTAAACTTTGTTTAGAGGATTTATGATAACTTAAAAACGTGTGTGAGTGTCTGAGCTCGATCAGCACGCCTCCTCCCTCCCTTTACATTCATCTGTGAAAAAGGAGACCTCAAACACCACCTCCTTAAAAACCTCACAGGGGACAACCAGCAAACCCGACATATATGAAGGGAAATCCTGGATCAGAGCCGCCTGCAGGCACACTCATACAGGCTGCTAACACTAACGCTACAGGAGAGAGCTGTCTCCATGTGCTGGCCTCGTGTGGAGCTCTCCCCCCTCAAATTAGAAATAAGAGGAGGCAGACAGGACAGCAGGAAGATAGCAGGGACACCACCAGACAGGTGTTTTTTAAGGATGGGTTATTTATTGGGATAATCATGTCTTCAACCTCCAACATGATGAGACTCCAAACCTCTCTGAATCAAAAACATCTCCTTTATAAACTACAGAGGGAATTTAAAGATGACCAGCCGTCTTTGTATCAATGAACGGGCCCCGCTACTCAAGAGGAAAGAGAAATATGAAGTCCAAATTAAAACACATTGTAGTACATCTAATTCTTAAGTCATTTATCTCTCCTTCACTCGTAAGCTTTAACTCAGAGCGAGGACAGATGATTCGTGTTCAGATAGTGTTCAGATCGTCTCTGAAGGTCACAGTTTGATTGATTCTCCACATGAACAGATTATTCTTATAAACCTGATGAAGTTAGAATATAAAGAGTCAGCAGGGTGAAGCACCTCATGACATTAATAAAGTAAAACATATTTGTCTTATTATTCTAATATTAAACAATATTTATAGAAGAGTTTTAAATCTAAACGTCTCTTTCAGCTTCCAGACACGAAGCCCTCCGTGCGTCTGTGTCTGATATCTGATTTATTTCACACCTCAGGAGTGTGATGAAACAACCCGCTGAGGAACAGAAGCTTCTTCTTCTTCTGTGACGAGTTAAAGACGTCTCATCAGAGAAACATCTCGTCTGAAGAACAAGAGAAATAGTTCAGAGAACAGAGAGTTCCTGCTCCGTCTGTTGGCTCTCCACGTGAGGAATGTCCTGAATTCTGATTCTAACATTACTCAGCGCTCCTGGTGTTATCCAGAAAGATTCACGATCCCGTCCATCTCCTCGCCAGGAAAACAAAACCTTTGTAATCCGGAGACCCTCTGGAACATGAGCACGCTGTTTCTGATGCATGCTGCTGATCTGTCTCTTTTCTCTGCTTCTCGCTCTTCTGTCCTCCTCCTCTCTTCATGCATGCTGCTGCAATCAATCATGTGTACCAACGCCATCCCCTCTCCTGTCCTCCTCTGCTCTGTCTCTCTCCAGGTTTTTCTTGGGTGCCTGAGGATCTCCTGCCAGACTTTGATTTGAAGATTATGCCAGGTAGGGGCATAATGTATTCTCCCCCTAACCTGGCTCCCCCCTTTCACACTAACCTGACTAACCGCTCCTAGCCTGGGTGGAGGAACCGCTTAGAGGGAGGTTAGTCTCTGCGGGGGGGTTGTTTTCTTAGTATGTAAGATATGTAAGAGAAGTCTGATAAGATTCAGTGTTTTAAAACGTGTTCTAACAGAAGGAGGCCGAACATTTAGACTTTAATCACTGTGTTTAAACGTAGGGGGAATCACAGGACGACTAATATATCAGAGATATTCTGAAGCAGCTCACATCTAATAGTTTATTTCCTTTATTTGTATCTTCTCACTTCACGTTAAGCGTTTTTGAGTACTTAAAAAGGAACTATATAAGTCCTATTGATTATTATTATATATATTCTCTTCTTATTATTATTATTATTAAAGAAGAACAGTCTAAAGGAATGACACCTCAGAAGAAAGTCAGATTTATTCATCACGTCTGAACGCCGGATTACAGAGTCTACAGGTCAACTGTGTTGAACTGGTTTGCTGAGTGAAGCTAACACTAGCAGAGCTAGCACCCCCAACCTCCAGTCCTCCCTGCAGGTTAGCGTCCTCATGCCTGTGCCTGTGGATATAAGTCAGTTTAATGAGGCTCTTATATTCTGCCGTTTAAGACTGTGAAGATCACACTGGGACACAGTGTCAGGATGTTCTGGGGGGTCATGTGTAAGACCAAAGGCGGAGTGATGGTGGGATTTGATTTGATGCTGCTGCAGAGTTTCGATGTGTGAGAGGCAGCAGCCTTCGTACCACTTTATCTCCACTCTTAACATACTGACAAACGGCACTGCACTTTGATACGCCATCTGTCATCTGTGCTGGTTTACATCCGGGTAGCAGAGCATCACAGCTTTACAGCTTTACAACAGTCACCATTTACTGGAGGTACTGACTGACAGGTGGTTTAACTTAGACACAACATACGACAGCATCGTGGGCCTACAATAATACAAATATCAATAATTCATCTAACCAGGGGGTTATTCTGAAGACTTTCTGTTAGTGGACTGAATGCTCACATCTCTCTACCATACACATGACAATAGAAACACAATGCAGCGATTCTGTTTTGATGAATTGAAAGATAATCATATCTGATATCTGATTTACTGAAGGATTAAAAATGGCTGCTTGAAGCTCAGGATCAGGATTCATGTTATCGTTGCTGCTGTGAGAAAAGATGTTTGTATAGAGAGCTTTATATTTCACACTAAAACACTCACATCATCACAACAATATATTTCCATACTGATCATTCACCCCTCCCCTCATGTTGAATGTGTGCTCCTGTGCTAACGGCTAACACTCATGCTGTCTAATGCTTCCTCCTGTCCTTTAAGTAAACACAAACAGCAGAGCTGATGATCCCCATCAGACAGAGATCCGGCCTCCGCTCTTACTGAGCTGACTCTCTGTGCTGAAACAACCATTATGGTCATTATAGTTATTTATGTCTGTGGTTAGCATGTCACCCAGCATTATTCAGAGGAGGACGGGGGGGGGGTGCTTATGGTCACATTCCTGTAATACTCGCTCACATAGTTTAATCAAGTTTGTGTGAAACTGAATGAACCAAGAATCAAAACCAGGGAGAGCCTGATCCAGATAGGAGAGTCTGATCCTGTCAAGAGAGCCTGAACCAGACAGGACAAAAGAGCCTGATCCAGTCAGGAGAGCCTGATCCAGACAGGAGAGCCTGATACAGTCAGGAGAGCCTGATCCAGACAGGAGAGCCTGATCCAGTCAGGAGAGCCTGATCCAGTCAGGAGAGCCTGATCCAGACAGGAGAGCCTGATCCAGTCAGGAGAGCCTGATCCAGACAGGAAAGCCTAATACAGTCTGTAGGGAGGATACTGATGGCTTCTCATGATGTTCACACACACAGCGCTCTGAACTGTCCAAACGTAGTGTTTTCTACTACAGTCCTAGTGTGTGTGTGTGTGTGTGTGTGTGTGTGTGTGTGTGTGTGTCGGGGTGATAACGGTTGTAAATGAGATCCCATTACAAGTTCATTTGTTGTCACAGCCAAACTTTCAGTACCGAGCAAAGTAAACTGTCCCTTTCCTTCCTGCAGCAAAATCAGATTTCCTGTGAGTGTGTGTGTGTGTATGTGTGTGTGTGTGTGTGTGTGTGTGTGTGTGTGTGTGTGTGTGTGTGTGTGTGTGTGTGTGTGTGTGTGTGTGTGTGTGTGTGTGTGTGTGTGTGTGTGTGTGTGTGTGTGTGTGTGTGTGTGTGTGTGTGTGTGTGTGTGTAGAGAAGATGTTGTTCCCGGTTTTACATTGTTACAGATTTCCTTATCTTCCCTCTCCGTCCTTTCCCTCTGCTTTGTCCCTGTTAGACTGATAGATGTAGTTTATCTGTCCTGCTCTCTGAATCACTCCCTCCCTGCGTCGCTCCTCCAAACTCTGAGTAAAGTCATCTCTCTCTCTCTGTAGCTTGTGTTCTCTTAAAGATTAAATGTATTCTGATTGGCTGTTTCCTGTCAGAGACACATGTTTTCGGACAATGCAGCCGTCTCCTGAGAAGTGCTGCTCAAGTATCAGAGCGCATGTGTCTGTGTGTAGAGCTGAAATTATCTATATCTGCCAATACAGAAATGAATCTTTTATCGTCTTGATGTGATGTCAGTGTTTCTGTGCATCTCTAGTTTTGTTGATCTTATGAAGGTTTATTCAGATTGCATCTCTCTGCAAATCTTTGTTGAAGGCTACATTAGCGGCTTCTGCAAAACACATCTGAAGCTCAGACCAGAGAGTCCGCTTCAGGATTTACTGAGGGGTCGGGTTTTCACATGCACTGATTTTGATTTCCCCCAAGTGTTCGGGTGTAAAGCAAAGACTAGCTCAAGACAAGTCTGAGTGTAGAGTGATCTGATCATTGTCAGAGTGCTCTTGTGTCACGTGTTGTCACTTCTTCACATGAAGGTTTGTGTGTGTGTTTGTGTGTGTGTGTGTGTGTGTGTGTGTGTGTGTGTGTGTGTGTGTGTGTGTGTGTGTTTGTGTGTGTGTGTGTGTGTGTGTGTGTGTGTGTGTGTGTGTGTGTGTGTGTGTGTGTGTGTATTTCCAGAATGGGTGTTTGTGTCCGCGGTGGCTCTGGGCAGCGTCTTGTTCCTGCTGTTGGTCGGGGTTTGTTGGTGTCAGTGCTGTCCTCACTCCTGCTGCTGCTACGTCAGCTGCTGGTGCTGCCCTGACACATGCTGCTGCCCTCGACACTGTGAGTGTTCCCACACACACAAACACACACACACACAAACACACACACACACTGACAGACACTTTAAATGGGATGTTTTGTTTTCTCAGTATATGAAGCAGGTAAAGGTATAAAGACGGGCAGCTCCACCCCTCAGTTGCCTGCCTACCCTCCATACTTCGTCACTGGTGTCCCGACCATGGTTCCCATCGCGCCCCCGTCACTGGTGGACAAGATGTCTACCGTCACTGCGTCTGATGGCAGCCTACTCACAGCAGGTGAGCTTATCCTCTCTCTTTTTCCCCCTGAAGCTAATTAAACTCCACCCGTGAGTTTATCCTGACCATGCTAACCTCCTCTGTATCTCTGCATTAGAGCGGCTCAGAGGAACCTTAGAGGTAAACGTAGTTCATTTAACTTTGTCCTGTCAGGAGTTCATGTGGAGCTTCGTGCTGTTTGTTGTGTGACTGTTTGTTTCACCTGTTATAGTTAGAAACAGCATTATACCAAAGAGTCCTGAGTCCACACACAACACATGAACACAGACTGAAGTTCAGCATGCTGATGAGTGAGCTGTGTGTCTGCAGTGCCAATGCATGCTGTAGGGGTTCCCTACCGCGTGCCCACCCCTCAGGAGCAGGACTCTCTCAGGGTGCTTCAGTATGTAGAGAAGCAGCTGGCTCACTTCCACCCTGCCCGGTCCATCAGCCACCAGTGTAAGCTCCAGAAACCTACGCCGTGGACTCTCTCTCAGCATGTGCATCAGTAGTCTGCATGATCAATGCTCTCTCTTCTGCCTCTTGATTTCCTTCATCTTTATCGTTCTCATCTTCTCTCGCCGTCTCGTGTTGAACTCCTGCGGTTGAGATTTGCTCAGTAGCAGGTGTGCATGCCTACTAACCTAAAATCATACTCTACTCTTAAACTTCCCCTCACTCTGTGATGATATCCTGCTGAGCTCCCTGTCCTGCAGCCCTGGACTCTGAGATCCCTGTCCTGCAGCCCTGGACTCTGAGCTCCCTTTCTTGCAGCCCTGGACTCTGAGATCCCTGTCCTGCAGCCCTGGACTCTGAGCTCCCTGTCCTGCAGCCCTGGACTCTGAGCTCCCTCCTGCAGCCCTGGACTCTGAGATCCCTCTCCTGCAGCCCTGGACTCTGAGATCCCTCTCCTGCAGCCCTGGACTCTGAGGTCCCTCTCCTGCAGCCCTGGACTCTGATCCCTCTCCTGCAGCCCTGGACTCTGATCCCTCTCCTGCAGCCCTGGACTCTGATCCCTCTCCTGCAGCCCTGGACTCTGAGCTCCCTCTCCTGCAGCCCTGGACTCTGAGCTTCCTCTCCTGCTGTGTCTTTGTAGTTTTGATTTCTCTTAAATTCCTCTCGTCTTTAAAGGGTAGTTACGTATTATTGCTCAGTAGCAGGTGTGCATGCCTACTAACCTAAAATCATACTCTACTCTTAAACTTCCCCTCACTCTGTGATGATATCCTGCTGAGCTCCCTGTCCTGCAGCCCTGGACTCTGAGATCCCTGTCCTGCAGCCCTGGACTCTGAGATCCCTTTCCTGCAGCCCTGGACTCTGAGATCCCTGTCCTGCAGCCCTGGACTCTGAGCTCCCTGTCCTGCAGCCCTGGACTCTGAGCTCCCTCCTGCAGCCCTGGACTCTGAGATCCCTCTCCTGCAGCCCTGGACTCTGAGATCCCTCTCCTGCAGCCCTGGACTCTGATCCCTCTCCTGCAGCCCTGGACTCTGATCCCTCTCCTGCAGCCCTGGACTCTGAGCTCCCTCTCCTGCAGCCCTGGACTCTGAGCTTCCTCTCCTGCTGTGTCTTTGTAGTTTTGATTGCTCTTAAATTCCTCTCGTCTTTAAAGGGTAGTTACGTATTTCATGGTTCAGGTCTTTGTTGTAACCTCTCTTCCTCTCTCACCTGTCCAGCCTGTAACCTGTCCGAGCTGAGCTCCCTCCATGAAGGAGAAACGGGCTTCCGTCAAACATATCGAAGCGTCCAGAAGAAAGCTCTGCCGGCCATTCCTGACCACGACCCGGAGCCTGAACCTCAGCGTTACCATGAAAGCCGAAGTCCAGAGCTGCAGCGTTACCGGGACAATCCTCCTTCACCTCGACGATACCGTGACGACCCGCCAGACCCTCGCCACGGCCAGGACGAGCCCCTTCCTCCACGACGGTACAGTGACGACCCTCCTTCCTCCTCACAGTCACACAGAGCTGCAAGAAATCCGAGGAAGACTCACAGCGACGATGAGAACCACAAGAGGTACAGAGACTCAGTGTGAGTGTGTGCATGAAACAAGGACAAGGAATACAGCAGAGACTGGGTCAGATCCGACCAGGTCAGATCAGACCAGGTCAGGTCAGACAAATTCAGATCCGACCGGTTCAGATCAAACTGGGTCAGATCAGACCTCTAGAGTCTCTCTGTTGGTCTGAGTTGTTGCTGGACTCTGTGCCTGATGACACCTCAGTAGAAACCCTTCTTGAATGAGGACTCTGCGTTTCAGTGATTGTTGTTGTTTTAATGTTTCCTGAATGACGCAGAAAGGAGACGACTCGTTATGACTTGTTTAATTTAGTGCTTTAAACTCAGAAACTTCCAAACACAGAGATCTTTATTTGTTCATCTCATCCCTCTCTCCTCTCTCCCTCTCTCCTCTGTTGTCTCTCTCTCTTCCTCGTGTGTCCTCTTGCAGGTGGAACCCTCGATCAGAACATCTGCACAGGAAGTCGTACCGTCCTGAAGGACGGACAGGCTCACTGGATGAGCTGGAGGAGTTTGCTGCGTCGTACAAACAAAGAGGAACCAGAGAGACAGAGCGGAGAGAGGAGGAGAGAGCGCGGTACGACGTGGAGCTTCTTGAGTTCAGTCAGTATCCTTCGTACCGGGACTGTCCAGCTCAGCATTATCACAGTGATGACAACGAGCTGGAGGACAACAGTGACCGTGAAGACCACACCCGACGCAACAAGAAGAACAGACACACCATAAGCCCGCTGTCCTCACCCAAAAGGAGGAGGGGGACCTGGGACAGCGATCGTCCAGCTCCACCTCCTCCCAGAGTCAGTCCTCCATCCAGCTCCTCTCAGGAGAAGGACTATGACAGCACCTTCCTGAACAAGCTGTTGGATCGCAAAGCAAAGCTGCGAGGGGTCATCCAGGGGAAGAAGGGGGCCCGCGGTGAGGAGGATTCAGACTCGCCTTCGAAGAGCAGCTCCAAAAAGAGCAGCGGGGAATCCAGCCGCTCGCCAAGTAACAGGCTGGAGCTGGAATCACTGCCTGCTTACTCAGAGACGGAGCGCAGCAGGACCGACAGGCCGTCTCCCCGGCCTGCACACGCTCACTCCTCACCAGCTCCTGCACACGCTCACTCCTCTCCGGCTCCTGCACACGCTCACTCCTCTCCGGCTCCTGCACACGCTCACTCCTCTCCGGCTCCCGCACACGCTCACTCCTCTCCGGCTCTTGCACACACGCTCGCCCACAGAGAGGAACCTCGGGACAAGAGCCGCAAAGTGGTGAGTTACACAAAGCCTATCGACTGTTGAAACCATGAAGCTGATGTTGTATTTCCAACTTTTCAGAGACGTTCTCACTGAAGGGCGTTTCCTTAAAACCTTTGAGGAACTCAGAAGCTGAACCTGCATTTTTAGTGTAGGGAGGAAATTTGGGTTCTGTATGATCGTCATGGGGGAGAAGTCCTGACACCAGTTCAAGGACTTTTTCCTTAAAGTGTTGTCCCAGCATGCAGGGTACATTACAGGCACGGCTCTCCAAAAGCAGAATGATCTGGGCGTCTCTGTGTCCTCAGTTACCGCCAGGATCAGATGTTTCTACGATGTGATCGAGCTGAAATGCATTTCTTCTTTCACGTCCATGGAAACAAAGATCATCAGGATCTTCTCTTGTGTTGAGTTTTGGAAACATTGCGTTTGGAGCTCTTCTTCATCGTTCGTTGTGATGCACACAAAGACAGCAGATGGGGCTGTTGGCTTCAGTTAGTTCCTGTTGGTTCCTGTTGGTTCCTGACTGTAGTTCATGTGGTTCTTAAACTATTTGGCCCAAACATGTAAGATCTCTACCCGTTGGGAGGGCTGTATGATCCTGGATTACACAGCCATAATCCTCTTGTCCAGCATGAAGGAATTTAATTTTCCTGAAGATGTTTTTTTCAAACAGAGCAGAACTAACAGCTCGGTAAGAAGTCACGATGCGTGCCCAAAAACATGAAGCAGCATGTGAGCATGTGCAGCAAGCATGTGTTGTTGTTGTTGTTTGCATCTCAGTACAGTTTCTCAAACCCCTCTGACCTCTGACCTCTGACCTCGTCTTCAGTGCCCAAACTTCCTTCACTCAGAGATTAAGGTTGTCATGTGGTTTGGATTACTTTGATGGAGGTCCAAACTGAAAAAACAGAAAGTGTGTTTAAAACCTGTGACTCTGCATGCTCTGAGGAGTGTGTGGGTTTAAGTGTTGTTTTTGTTGTTGTTGTTTTTGTTGTTGCAGTAAGTGTTGTTGTTGTTGTACCTTCGACAGGTCAGGTTCAGATGCTACCACAGTGAAAGCTAGGTAGACTCACTTCACTCCCCTCTGTAACTCCAATAACCGTTTTCTCCACCCTGACCAACCTGGGACACAAACATCCAACATGCAGGATCAGATCCATGTTTCAGAGCGGCTCCATCAGATCCATGTTTCAGAGCGGCTCCATCAGATCCATGTTTCAGAGCTGCTCCATCAGATCCATGTTTCGGAGCGGCTCCATCAGATCCTCACTTTGTTGAAAGGAGACGTTGCGATGCGTTCTGTCCCAGGTTCCTCCTCACAGTGCTAACCTTGTTTGTCTAATATTGATCTTTATTCTCTCACTCAACTAAACAACATGTGCTCACATCTTTAAACCTCCTCTACCTCTTTTTTTAATCTCTTCCTGTTTCTGTCCCCCTCAGAGCACCCTCCTGAGCCGGGACTCCCTCATCGTCTGATGATCTGATGATCTGATGGTCTGCAGGCCGCAGACCGAGTGCTGACAGCAAGCTCCATGTGACGGAAACATGATGGACGTGTTTGGACTGTAAAACTGTGTAAAGTAGGACTGACCCTGGAGGAGAGCTGCTGAAGAAACACTCTGTGGACGCTTTAACTCTGGAGACTGTTACCGGAGTTCCTGCCGTGACGTCGCTCAGTGATGATGTCATCACGGTCTCTGTCACCGGCAGCCTCGTATCTCTCAGCTGGACTAACACTGAACTAACGCTGGCCGTGTGTGTGACCTGGACTGTCCCTCCCTGCAGGACGCCGTCCCTCTCGT
The DNA here is from genome assembly GCF_009762535.1 of Notolabrus celidotus. NCBI lineage: Eukaryota > Metazoa > Chordata > Actinopteri > Labriformes > Labridae > Notolabrus > Notolabrus celidotus. The sequence goes on from NC_048274.1 coordinate 5,368,807, forward strand.
CCCTTTAGAGAACGCTCCAGAGCGACCAGACGCGCTTCCAGAACAACGGCTCCATTCAGTTCCTCCAATGAGACTCACTGTCTGCATTAAAACGCAGCAGTTGTTGAGAGGAAGGTGAATGACTGCACCATCATTGTTAAGGACATATTGTAGCTTCCATTGTTTGACAATACACACACACACACACACACACACACACACACACCCACACACTGTGTCATTCAGCAACATATTCAGGGACTAACTCTGTCTGCTTTTACAAACTGCAGCTGGATCTATTAATAATCACTAAACGTTGATGTTCACCTAGAGGACAGAAACTCTCTGAGTGTTTGAACAACGGCTGAAGAGACTTTGAGAGAAAAGAAGCTTTAGCAGTTTTTAGTGATACGCTGTTTAGTGTTTAGAAATATGTGGCAATGTGCTATGTTCAGATTTTAGACGAACACGCTCCCCTGCTCGCCCCTCCTGTCGGTGGAGCTTCAGTGACCTTCAAGAAGAAGAAGCTGCTCTGATGCATGATCACTCTGATCCTCCATTTGTCAATTTTCCATCAAAGATGTCTTTCAGTATCAGATATTTGCTTCTTTGTCTCCGTCTCCGTCTTTGTCTTTGTCAGCCGGGGCTTTTCTTGTGGCCCCTCACTGAATATATAAACATGCATGTTTCTACTTTGTCCGTTACATGCTGCCGTAGAAACATGGCGATGCAAGATGGCGGCCTCTGAGGAAGGAGAGCTGCTCCTTAGTTGATATTAAAGACTCATTCAAATCTTTTTAACATTAACATGAGTTTACATGAATTCAAACATACTGATGAATACTATATTCCATATCTAGCTATTAAATGAGGCTGATTATTGTCCACTGTACCGTTAAATCCTGTTCATGTTTAACCCAGCAGAGTCCTGGTTCTAGAGCTCCTCTGTTTCAAACAACGATTCATGTCTGATCCTGGAGCAGGATTATGATAATCCTGCTCCAGGATCAGACATGAGGACAAAACTTTATATGAAAAGAGAACTAAAGAAAATAACGCCCCCTGCTGGTCAGAAGCTTTCCACTCTTGATGAGAGCCATATGGACTCAAAGTCTGACATAAACACAGAAACTAACATTATAAAGCAATCATTAATAAGACGCTGATCATCTCATTTCACTGTGTAGATCATGAAGAGACATCAGCTAAAAACTCCTTACGGTGCCTTTAATCCAGATAATACAAGTATTAGTTTCCTTTCAGCTCAGCAACTTGTCTCTGTGAAGAAGAGTCCGTTAACCCTTTCAGCTCAGCAGATTGTCTCTGTGAAGAAGAGTCCGTTAACCCTTTCAGCTCAGCAGTAGCAGCTCAATCATCCACATGATGCTGAGGTAGATACTGTGAGTCAAATAGCACTCAATGTAGCCCCTCTGCCCTTGTTCAACCTGTTTCCAGCTCACAGTTTCTCAACCTTTCTCAAGTCCTGCACTCAGAGTTCATTACGTGAACTGGATTGTTATAGAAGTGGTTGTAGTGTTGTTCCCTCCTCAGCATCAATCAGATATGTTTAATACAAGGTGGTGATCATAGCGGAGCATGCAGCAGTGAAAGAGGATGAACTCAGCGTGTCAGAGTGAAGAGGAGGAGTTTACTTTAAAGGTTAATGTGATGTTTTAAATCATGAAGAAGAACAGAAACATCAAACTGAAGACCTCTGACCCAGTTATCTGTTCGTCTCAGCGTTCACAGCATCCGTTCAGTTACTGTGACGCTCTTTAAACTCTGAACTGAGTCTCCCCCCGGTGTTCAGTGTTTAATGAAGGTTTGAACTAACTCTCTCTGTCTGTTAGTAAACACTGATCAGCTGTTAAAGGTAGCAAGTTAAAGCTGCAGTCTGAAACATGCTGATCATGAGAACTGTTTGTGGGGTGAGTTATGTTGTTGTTGTCTGTAAATATGTTTCCTCAGATCCTCAGTGACGGTGTACATAAGATCAAGTTTTAAAGCTGGGTTCTGTATTCAGACCTTTCTTATCTCTGCTGAGATTAACCTTCACCAGTCATCATCAGTCACATGACCACGACCTCAAAACGCCACACCTGAGTGTTTAACCATCAGTCTAACGCCACAATCCACCTGACGACACTAACACCACGTCTGCAACCCTTCACATCAACTGTTTCTACTCTGTGTTCTCTTCTGTCTGGTACTGACAAGCGTGTGTCTGTGTGTGTGTGTGTGTGTGTGTGTGTGTGAGATGACTCTTTACTTTTCTGTAAAGGAGTGGATGTGTAACGCAGTATGAGTCACGTCTTTGTTCATTGTTGGAGTCACAGGCTGCTCGTCTTTGTCACACAGCAGCTCCTCCTGCTCAGACACACATGTTCCTGCTCCTCGTTGTTTTTTGTCCTCCTCATAAATAAAGTGTTTGTTTATTAAAGATGGACGCACTGATTTTTTAAGGAGCAGGAACACAAAGACCTGAAGATGAACTGTGGATCCTCTCAACCTGAAGCTTCAGCAGGATTAATAAAAAGGTGTGATATCAGACGTCGTCCAATAAGAACATTTATTTAACTCCTGATTATAAAACTGTATCTGCGCTCTCTCTGTCTTTAAACTACATTTAATTCAGTTTTTTCTGAAGTTAAAGTGAATCCTGACTTTACTGGTTTCACTCCAGCTCTAAGTCTAATGCTGCTTACCTCTAACAGCATGAGCAGTCAGAGTTATACCTACATATTTATAAATATAAAATATGAATAAAATATAGAATATGAATATAATATTTAAATATTAATATAATATAAAGATATAATACATAGATATAATAAATAAATATTATATATAGATATAATACATAATTATAATATGTAAACGTAATATTTAAATATGTATGATATATAGATATATTTAAATATGAACATAAAATACAAATATGAACATAATATATAAATATAATATTTAAATATGAATATAAGTATAATATATAGATAAAATATATAAATATAATATAAAGATATAAAATATAAATCTAATATTTCAATATGAATATAACATACAAATAAAATATTTTAATATGAATATAATATATACATATAATACATAGATAAAATATATAAATACACATAAATATAATACTTAAATATTAATATAATATATAGATATTATATATGAATATATAAATATAGGACTTCTGGTGTCAACACTTTCATCCCTGATAAAACTTCTTATGTATTTTAGCCGTCCTGGTTAATCGTCTCCTACTGAGGTTTTAAAAACAGTATAACTGTGTCTCAACGTCTTTCTTTAGGTTATAAATAATCTGTTAATCCTTTAGTTCTTCCTCCAGACCAACAAAGGGAGAGAAATGGACAACAACAACAACGCCAGAGGACTTTCAGTTTCTCTTGTTTTACAGACTCCCTCTTCAGACTCTGTGATGATGATTTTATGAAAAACAGGAAGGGGTGTTATAATAACGCTCAGGGTCTCAGTCTCTCAGTGTCTCAGTCTCTCAGGGTCTCATTCGCTCATGGTCTCAGTCTCTCAGGGACTCAGTGTCTCAGGGTCTCGGTCTCTCAGGGTCTCAGCATCTCAGGGTCTCGGTCTCTCAGGATCTCGGCCTCTCAGGGTCTCAGTCTCTCAGACTCTCAGGGTCTCCGTCTCTTAGGGTCTCAGGGTCTCAGACTCTCAGGGTCTCGGTCTCAGTCTCTCAGTCTCTCAGTGTCTCAGTCTCTCAGTGTCTCGGGGTCTCAGTGTCTCGGGGTCTCAGTGTCTCAGTCTCTCAGTCTCTCAGGGTCTCAGGGTCTCAGTCTCTCAGGCTGCAGAGAGAGAGGGAGGTTGTTTGTCTTCATGCTCATGTTTGTGATGGGAGGATCTGCTGAGACAGGGACCGCTCACAGCTCGTCAGTATGTCAGGAATGTTGTTGAGCTACTCCCTTCTGAGTCTAACTGAAGCCTGAAGACATGAGCTCACTCTGCAGAAGAGAGTCAAACAGGAGGTTTAAATTAGATCCTCTTCCTGGATCAATGTGGGCGGGGCTTAAAGTGATGACTTCTGTGAGCCAATCAGCATCTCAAGATCTGATGACAAGTTCAAATGGGAATAAAAAACCCTGAATGAAGTGATTTATTCACAGGTTTAATGCTGTTAAAAGAAGAACTCACAAAGCTCTTGATTTATCTGAAGTTTATTTTTCAGTGAGCTCTTATTGCTCCAGGCTGATGAGCATCCATTCAAAGGCCGAGTGTGAGAGTAAATCTAACTCTGAGTTCAAGTTTAAAATACATCTGATTTAGACATTTGAATTTGCTCCTTATAATCTACCCCCTGTGGAGTGTGACCATGTGAGCGTGCACGTTAAGGCCTCTGCAGACAGACAGGATGTCAGAGAGAAAGAGGAGGAAACTCAGAGACAGTTTTGGCAGAGTTTCCAGAGGAGGTGAAAGCTGTGAGGGCTGCAGGTGCTGAGCGGGTTTGGCTCACACACAAAACATTTGAAACAATGTGAAGGAGAAGAGCTCCTCAGCACAACACTGAGGTGTTCACATTCACATGCAGGAGGAAGGAGATTTTACAAAGCTTTCCATCCTTCAGACTCAACAGCCTGTTTTTAGAGTTCAGAGTCAGAGCATCAGACTGAATCAAACTAACAGAGCTCTGTGTCAAGCTGCAGGCTGACACCTAGTGGTTATATTCAGAATTACATCTTAATGTCAAATGATGACTCAGTCACATGTATGTTCAGAGCATGGGTGAGTTAGTATGAGTGTTGTTACTATCAGACTCATTCACAACATTATAATAATATAATAATAATATTTGTATAAAGGAAACCTCTGTGTGTGTGTGTGTGTGTGTGTGTGTGTGTGTGTGTGTGTGTGTGTGTGTGTGTGTGTGTGTGTGTGTGTGTGTGTGTGTGTGTTTCTAAAGCGTGTTCCCTTCAGGGTGTTACAACAAACACATTTAGTGAACTTTACAGACTTCAGTCAACAAGCTGATGGAGTCTCGTTTAATCCTGAACTCACTTCAACACGTCACTGAGAGAAACCAGAGAGCTCTAAACCTTCAGATCCCTGTCAGGGTCTCAAATGACTCCACCTTTACCTCTTTACATTTCATCACCACGCAGGCAGGATATCTTAGAGCAGGGGTTCCCAAACCTTTCAGCCCGCGACCCCCAAAATATAGGTGCCAGGGACTTGCAACCCCCACTGTCCCTCAAAGTGATTTAATGTGGCTTCATTTAGCTGGTCTGCAGAAAATTAGCCTACCTAAAGAGCATGTGACTGTGTTTCCTGTGCTGTTATGAATTAACCTGCTGCTACTGATGCTGTTGATAATTAACTGTTCACTAACCCTAAACTTAGGAGTCATGTGGCAAAAGGAAAGACAGAAAACTCATTACATTTTCTATTTTCAAGGTTTTATTTCAAGTTTAGCTACTATTTTTGTCGATATTTTTTACTATAATGGGTAAAATGTACTACTAAAATAAAAAAAACATTCTGGAAGACATCTCACGACCCCCCCATTTGTGTCTTGTGACTCCCAGGGGGTCCCGACCCACACTTTGGGAACCCCTGTCTTGGAGCACAAACTGAGAGCGTGGAGTTATATGGATCCAAACAAACATAAAAACAAGAGAATGAATGAACAGAGGAGGTTTATGGTGGGTATTTTGGGGAGAATTGATTAGTGCTGTAATGTAACATAAGTGTGTAAGGTAAGATGAGTTGGTGATTGGGTATAGTGGGTGCAGAAGAGTTAATTGTTTCTCAGAGTTGGTTAGTCCAGAGGGAGGGGCTTGGCTTTAAAAGCCTCTGTCCACCATAGCTCTCAATGAGTAAGGTTGGTTTAACGCTGGAATTTTGTGTTAATTATTTTTTTCTTTTGCTTGTTCCTGAAGTTTTGGTTTTCACTTGTTTTTGCAAATAAAAACACGTTCAATGATTTTGTGAGCCATCATGTTTTTGCTTGTTGAAGGACCTTTTTTATGACAGTCTGAAGAGATATTTCCTGCTAATGATTAAAAACCCCAAATAAAACAGGTCAGTTTTAAGAAATATGAAAACGAAATATGCAAAGATAAAGATAACAATTAAAATAATAAGACATAAAATTGTAACTCATGTAAACACATTTTAAAAACAAATTTTCTGTCTGATTCATTGAAAGATTTATGAAACTGTAAATTATGTTATTGTTTTAAAGTTATTGAAGAGTATCTCAGAGTCATGTCACTAATTTAAGAGAAGTTAGAGAAATAAGAACGTTTTGCTACTTTAAGTGTTTCTACATTATTATTTATTATATAACCCAGAACATTCAATAAAACCATGACCTCAGGATTCACTACACACACATATTTACTGTAAACAACCAGTCTGAACTAAACAATAGATTTAGCATTCCCCCTGCCACTCACTGCTGTGTGGGGGGGGATTTTTGTGCACGTGCCTACGTCATGATGAGTGCACCTGTTTCGGGGCGTGGCCAGAGATGACTGAAGCAGTCTCAGGTAGAAACCGTCCAGGCAAACACACAGGACGCAACCATGGTCGGCAGCATTCATGAGTAACAGGTAGATTCAGGTAGAATAAGGTAGAATAAGGTGGAATAAGGTGGAATAAGGTAGAATAAGGTTTGCTGGTTCGTGTTTTAAGAGCTTCTGTCTTCATTAGAGGATCTTTGTTCCACACTCAGGTGTGTTACTCCGTCATCATGCGGAGTCTACCTGCGGCCGTCCTCCTGCTCTCTCTGCTCAAAGGTAACTTCATGGTTTTTTTTTTATAAATACAAGTCTTTAAAGAACTGTTTCATTTTTTTTTTATTTAAAGTTTTAAAAGTTTGATTTGAGTCTGCTAAATCGGAGGTATCGATCACGTGATCAGTCTATCTGACTCTGGGAGTTGTTCCTGACTTCAGGTAAACACCTGACTGTGATCCTCTCAGGTTTATGAACACAGAAACACAAAAACAGGTTTTATTTATCCTCTTTAGTCTGTGAGGCCTGTTCACATTCAGGGACACTTCAACTCATCAGGTTTCATTCCAGCTTCTCTCTCTGTCTGTGTGTGGGTGTGTGTATGTGTGTGTGTGTGTGTGTGTGTGTGTGCTCGGGAGTTTCACAGTAAGCTGTTTCCTGTCTTTGTCTGTGACTCTGGTTTTTCTGGTTCTTCCACTTTGAGCTGAGAGAAACTCCGTCCCTCATTCTTTCACTTTAACCAAACTCTAGATCCTGAAGCGTCTGTTTATGAGTCGCCTCAGACTACATGAGCTCCGTGTCTTAGATCTTGAAGCGTCTGTATCTGAGTCGTCTCAGACTACATGAGCTCCGTGTCTTAGATCTTGAAGCGTCTGTTTCTGAGTCGTCTCAGACCACATGAGCTCCGTGTCTTAGATCTTGAAGCGTCTGTTTCTGAGTCGTCTCAGACTACATGAGCTCCGTGTCTTAGATCTTGAAGCGTCTGTTTATGAGTCGTCTCAGACCACATAAGCTCCATGTCTTAGATCTTGAAGCGTCTGTTTCTGAGTCGTCTCAGACTACACAAACTCCATGTCTTAGATCTTGAAGCGATTGTTTCTGAGTTGTCTCAGACCACATGAGCTCCGTGTCTTAGATCTTGAAGCGTCTGTTTCTGTGTCGTCTAAGAATACATGAGCTCTGTGTCTTAGATCTTGAAGCGTCTGTTTCTGAGTCGTCTCAGACTACACAAACTCCATGTCTTAGATCTTGAAGCGTCTGTTTCTGTGTCGTCTAAGAACACGTGAGCTCCATGTCTTAGATCTTGAACCGTCTGTTTCTGAGTCGTCTCAGACTACACAAACTCCATGTCTTAGATCTTTAAGCGATTGTTTCTGAGTCGTCTCAGACCACATGAGCTCCGTGTCTTAGATCTTGAAGCATCTGTTCATAAGTCGTCTCAGACCACATGAGCTCCATGTCTTAGATCTTGAAGCGTCTGTTTCTGAGTCGTCTCAGACTACCTGAGCTCCATGTCTGCGATCTTGAAGCGTTTGTTTCTGAGTCGTCTCAGACTACATGAAAACAGTGTCTTAAATCTTGAAGCGATTGTTTCTGAGTCGTCTCAGACTACATAAGCTCTGTGTCTTCAGCTCACACACACTAACGTTGTCCTCTCTCCACAGCGTCGGTGTGTATTCAGGTGAATGTCCCTCAGCTGGAGCGCAGCACAGCTTTGTTTGCCTCTGTGGTCCTCCGCTGTGACTACTCCACCTCTGCAAACCTCCAAGATGTCCTAGTTACCTGGAGGTTCAAGTCCTTCTGCAAAGACCCCGTCCTGGAGTATTACTCCACAGGTAAGGCCCGAGAGCAGGGAGTTTATTATTTAATGTGAGGAGATGAAGTTGATTTATTATTAAATTAAAAAGGTGTGTGTCACCTGTGAGCTGATCAGCTGATCGGGACAGCGTCTTTGTTTTCATGAGGCTGACCTCAGATATGCCTCCAGAAACCTCAGAGCTCTTTAGTCTGAGTCAGGATCTCAGACATGTGAACTTTGACCTCTGTGTATTCTGAAGCTGACACCTTGTCCTCTGTGAGACTTCCTAAGAAGGGATCTCTCTTCTTAGATATTATTTGAACTTTTAGTCTAAATGAAACTTTCCTCTGACTCTGCAGCGTACCAGTCTGCCCTCCAGCTGGGTCAGGACCCGTCCAATGACTGTCCGGATCGTCAGCGGACAGTTCGCACCGTGATCCAGAAGAGAGGAAGCAGCGAGCCGACACTGGGGTCAGAGTACCGCGAACGAAGGATCACCATTCAGAACAGTGAGTCCATGAGAACATGAGCCAGATATCGGTCTTAGGGTTAAAGCAGCTCTGAGGGTGAAGATGAAGAGGTCTTCAGACTTCACTTTAAAGCTGTTTCCTCTCCGTACGAGGACACGATGTTTAAAAAGTGACTCCGGCTGAAAGATTTAAACTGTGTCTGAACAGGTGCTGACCTGGTGATCAATGAGGTGATGTGGTGGGACAACGGGGTTTACTTCTGCTCTGTGGACGCTGCAGGAGACACGACTGGAGACTCTGACAAAGAAATCAAACTCATCGTTTACCGTAAGAACATGGAGACTAAAGAAAGTTCTCTTGCTGGTTGTTGAGAAGCTTCACAAAATTTCACAAACGTCCTCTGTCCATGTTCGTGATCTAAATGTGTCACAGCTCTGACCTGACGTCCTGTGTTTCCTCCTCTCCTCCCTCAGACTGGCTGACTGTGTTGTTCATCGTGATCGGAGCCCTCCTCCTGATCCTGCTCTTCTGTATCTGCTGCTGTCAGTGCTGCCCTCACGTGTGCTGCTGCTACGTCCGCTGTCCCTGCTGCCCTCAGCAGTGCTGCTGTCCCGAAAAAGGTAGATGGAGAGAGACTCTCATAAAACTCTGAGACATCAGACGTGAGGAAGGGTCCTGAAAACTAAAGAAGCTCTGAGAGCTCTGAACTGAATTGAACTGTCTTTAAACTGCTCCCTGCTCCTCCAGGCCACACGGCATCCACAAGTTCCCTCTGAAACATGAGCGAAAGGTCGACAAAGTCTGAGCTCTGATTCTGTAAACTTAGTTCAGAAGTTCAGATTACCACGTTGGCCTTCAGTGATCTCACTAAAGTTGCTCAGTGTTGATTTTCAGCTTTGTCGGCTTTGACCTGAAGAACAGTGTGAGCCTCACATCACACACTGAGCTTTAAAGAGCTCAGAGACAGAGTCCACTGCTGCCACCTCCACGGCTCCACACTGACGACTCTTTAAACAGTCACTGATCCACAGTGTGATCCAGTCGATCTCCTGATCCACAGTGTGATCCAGCTGATCTCCTGATCCACAGTGTGGTCCAGCTGATCTCCTGATCCACAGTTTGGTCCAGCTGATCTCCTGATCCACAGTGTGATCTAGCTGATCTCCGGACTTAATGATTTAAAGATGGATGTGGAGGACCTGTTTAACCTCCTCTCTCTGAGGTGTTGGGAGAAGTTTCTCTTCTTTAAAATTCAAAGACTTCAAAACACGTCAGATGCCGTCCAAAGAGGCTGACTGCTCACCTGAACAACACTGCACTGATTGATCAATGAGATAAATATTGATCAATATGATAAATATTGATCAATATGATAAATATTGATCAATATGATCATTAACGTGTGTCCTGATCTTTCAGCCGTCATGCAGCATCGGATGATGAAGGAGGCTCAGAGAGCCATGGCTCCCTGGGGTGCAGGCCAGCCGATCTATGGACCAATGAGCCATGCCTCCTCACAGATGAACCCACTGCTCTATGCAGGTACACACACACACACACACACACACACACACACACACACACACACACACACACACACACACACACACACACACACACACACACACAAACTCACACACACACTCACACTCACTCACTCACTCACTCACTCACTCACTCACTCACTCACTCACTCTCTCTCTCTCTCAGACTCACCTTCCCTTGTCTTTCTCTCTCTCTTCAGGATCTGCGTCGGGTAAGAGCTTCCCGATGAAGCCCATGCCTCTTCCTCCTCCTCAGTCGTCAGCTTACAGCATGCCTCCTCCCAGTGTCCATGGCAACCACACACCTGCCAGCACCAATCAGATGCTTGATTACCTGGAGGGCCAGGTGAGAGGGATGGACATGGCCACCCCCTTGCTGCAGGTGTGTAATGAGTAAAGAGATTGTTTATTTGATCTGTTTGTCAACAGAACGTCTGAAGCTTGTTGATGTTTCTGTGGGAACTTAATCATTGATCAAACTCTGTTTCCTTAATGTTCTATTCAGTGTTTTCCTTGTTTCTTCTTCGTTTGAACTCTGACCTTTGTGTTGGTGTCCTCTTCCTGCAGTCTCAGCCTCTTCCACCGCAGCACATGCAGCCAATGCAGCCTATGCAGCCCATGCATCACATGCAGCACATCCCTCAACCCCAACACCTTCAGCAGATGCCTCCTCCGCAGAACATCCGCAGCAACATCCCTTTCTCCCCTGGCCCTCCCAGTATGATCTCTGCCCTGGACGAAGGCCCAACAGAGCGCCGTGTCATCACACTCCCACCAATCAGAGAGCCGCAGTCAAGCAGAATGCCCCCTGCCCCTCCGAAGACCCGCCCCCCTAGCTCCAGTGAGAGCAGCCGCAGTGGGTTCGGACGCCCTGATCGAGGAGCGGCTGCCAGGCGTTACCCCTCGCCCCCCCGGTCCAGAGGGATCCCCAGGAGCTACAGCGAGGAGTCGCTGGATGGGCGGAGTCGCAACGGGGCGAGAGGAGGAATGGATCGACCCCGGTCCAGGTCTAGGGATGATCTGTTTGACAGCAGGTCCAGAGGAAAGTATTCTCCCCCAGCAAGCCATCGCTCTCGAGGAGGGTCCTGGAGCTCTGATGATGAGGCCAGCAGCAGGAGAGATGGAAGGAGAGGAGGTGGAGGAAGAGGAGGAGGCGGAGGAGGAGGCTGGATCGACAAACCTCCCAGCTACGCTGAGTTCGAACCTGGACAGAAACCAGGAGCACGGAGGAACGATCGCTACTCCGTAAGACGCACGCAGCTTTAGTTAATAACCACATACACTCATGCACTTACAGTCAGACACACACACACACAGACAAACACACACACTAACAGCGTTATCAGTGATCTAAAGTTAGTGTGTCTTTCTCAGGACAAGAGTTATCGCAGTGGCACCAGCGTCGTCATCTGAACCCGTCCTGCTTTGAAACGCCCTGTGACCTCTGTGTCAGAGAACAGACTCAAACCGTCTCCTCTGGTGTCTTAACGTGAGTCCTGAAGGAGATCCTGTGTCGCTGCTTGGATGAATGAAAGCAGACTGAAGGATCATAAAGTTTGAGATGATTATAAATGTGAAAGTGTTCCTGAGGAGCAGGTCTTAAAGGTTGATGTGAAAGAGGAGAATATCGGGTCTTGATTTTTGATGCTCTGATTGAATTGAACAGAGACTACTGAGCAGCTGTGTGGGTTAACATCGCCCCCTGCTGGTTCATAATGTAATGTCTATGTTCTGTGGACAGATGTGAAACCCCTCCTCCCTGTATGTCGTGTAAAATAGTTTCTTGTTTAGCAGAAAGTTTATCTAATATTTGTTTAAGCCATAAAAACCTGAACAAGAGTATCAGGAAGTAACGCTCAGGGCCAGAGAGTAGAAGATATTTTATAAAGTCTGAAAGAACGTAAACCACGTTCTGAAATGAGAAACGAGTCTTAGCTTTTTAAAAGTTGTGAATAAGTTGTGTTGATGTCTGAAGGAAATGTGTGTGTGTTCAGACAGATTTAGAGTTTAAACCTTTTGTACATAAGATGTAATATTTATCCCGGCTCATTGTAAACACTGTAAATAAATAACCTACAGCATGTAAACATCAGGAACAAGATGTCAACAAAGTTACAGGACCAAAGGTTTTATGTTAAACTCTGTGTTCAGCTGGAGGAGTCTGTCAGGTTTATTCAGTCAGCCCTTTGCTTCTTCAGTATTTTATGACAGTTACTCACAAAGCAAAGAAGTGAAGTCATTGAGCCTCTAACTGGTTTTAAGGATTGTGAATGTCTCGTGTTTTAAACTGTACAGTCAGTGTGTGTTTTTAATAAACGTGTTACCTTTTGGATCTAAAATGTGTCGTCCTCATTTCTGTTTGGAATCTCACAGAAGAGATCAACACAGACAGGTGAGACAGGTGAATGTTTGTGTGGAGGTATTCCAGGCGAGAAAGTCTTTATTATTTCATTAAACCAGGGAAGGAGTTATCTGTGAATGCAGATCACGTCTCCCTTTGACATGTGATGTAAAAGTGCTTTGAGTGGTCAGAAGATGAGAGACAGAGATATATACGGTGGCCCTGAAGGACAAAACAAATTTACAAAAGATGAAACACTTTTACAAAGTTGGAGACAAATTTTGATTTTGGAAAACATTTTTACATTTTATAAAACTAAATTACATCAGCAAAACACTTACTTTTAAGAAAACAGTTTTACAAACAACAGAACACTTTTACCATTTCTGAAACAAATTAACATTTCATTTTTATGGAAAGGGTATGTACCAAACACAGGAAGTGATCCGGAAGTGATGGAGTGAGGGGTCACTTAGTTGGTTTTGATGGAGAGAAACAAACAGAGATGGGCATGGTTTACATATCAGGACATCCTCGGGTAACAGAGAGAGGTTTCAGACCTCAGATGTTAAAGCATCATGTCTCCGGAAAAGCTCCGTCATATCTCCGCAAAACCTTCATCATGTGTCAGAATTCAGATGAAACGGCCTCAGACCACACAGCCTCAGGCTAAACGGAGTCAGGCTAAAAGGAGTCAGACTTAACGGTATAAGTGTCTCATCTTTTGTAAATTTGTTTTCTTCAATGTAAATTTGTTTTGGGCTTGGTAAAAGTGTTTTGCTGATGTAATTTTGTTTTATAAAATGTAAAAATGTTTTCCAAAACGTACATTTTTCTCTGACTTTGTGAAAGTGTTTCATCTTTTGTAGATTTGGTTTGTCCTTCAGGGCCCCCGTAGATATAAGCACAAGTCCATGAACATTATTTGATACCTCTGCAACATAAATGCTGCAAAGAAAGAAAACCTAAAAGTGGTGCCTCAGAGGGGACGTGTTGATAATCTATACTTCCACAAAATCCAGGTCAACACTGAAGCAGAAACACTCCCATCAGGAAGGCCCTGACTCAGATTGGAACCCTCAACCCTTCTCCTGTGAGGCAGCTGTGCTAACCTTTATTATAATACATGCAACCCTACAGAGTTTAGTTACACCTTAATAGTCAGAGTAAATATAAGTGACGGAGAGGGTAGATCAATGCTATTCATTAGTGTGCAATATGAAAGTTTGTGTCCTGTTTGGCCACCATCTCAGAGTCTGGCTGATTACCTCTCTATAAAATTTAAACTCATGTTTATCCTCCATAAAGATATTATTATCTTCGGCTTGATGTACCTTAAACCAATGGTTCTCAAAGTGGGGTCCTGGGACCCCTGGGGGTCCGTGTACCATAGCATGGGGGCCCGTGAAATAATTAGAATACATTTCTAATAAATTATAAAATTGTGCTGTGTCATTACAAACAGCATATGGGCCTGTAGCCTACCATTGTTAGGATACCATTCAGTGTCTCGAAGGGATATGTGAGTCTTGCTACAGTTAATTTTCTGAAAGCTTAAAATCAATTACTTGAAAAATATAAATGCTGTCATGTTGAGTCCACAAGGTATGAAATGGCCCTCTGTTTTGAAGTATACAAGTGGTATTTACATGATTCAAATTTAAGTGTTATCTGTTTATCACTATGGAACAGCAGGGTTCCCACTCTTTTCCAGAGATCATTTTCCAGGACATTTCCAGGACATTTTCAATGATGATCAAGCTGGTATGACAGTTTAAATGTAGTTCCTAATTTAGTTCCTAAATAGTCTAATATGTTCCTCTCAGTGGAAGTCTACATTGAAAGATGTGCAGTCTATGGCTATCCATGAAATCATCTCTTAGATGCTTAAAAATTATGGCAAATTGATTATAGAACAATGCAACCACAGATGTACGTACAGCACTTCACTTTATTAGTGCAACCAAGTAACAATGATGGCCAACTCTCATCTCAGCTTTCTCTTTTCTCAAAAAATATATAATTAGCTAAGTAAGAAACAAAAGAGCCTGCAAAGGAATCTGGAAGCTGCCTTACTGAAATAAAATAATAACAATATTAATAATAATAATCAGAGGATCAGTGCATTGATTGACCTAAATAGAACTGAATGACAAAAATGGCCACAAATGTTGAATGGGGATGTGTTTTTTTTAACCGTGTCAGGTCGCACGCAGTTGTGTTGGAATAATTTTCCAGGACATTTTACTTTTTCTCCCATTTTCCAGGTGTTTTCCAGTACTGGAAAACTGGTCAACTGTTTTCCAGGTTTTCCAGGACGAGTGGGAACTCTGAACAGGTCTGAATTTTTTAGATTGATAAGTTTTACAATACAAATAGTTCCAAGGGCATCTAGAGTGCAAATGGTAGGGTTCCCTGGCTCCAAAAAGTCTGAGAACCCCTGCCTTAAACCCAGTCTAGTGATTTTAATGTGTTGTTCCTAACACTGATAAAGTTTCAGACTGTTCGAAAATCTGCAGTTTCTTAGTGAAAAGATGAGAGTCACATTAGTTTCATATTTCCCTTGCTGAAGATGTTCTATTTAAATAATATGAGAGTGATTCATTTTATTTTACTCAAGTTGAACAGTAAAGCAGTCTATTTTGACTAAACTGCGCCTGCGCTGTGCGGGCTTGTTAATGTCGCGCTCTTATGACGTCGCGCTGAGAGGAGGTGCGGGTTTGCCACGTCGGTCTCTGTGCAGCGCATTCACACTGTTGCTCCTGAAGCCCAGGGCTAACTTTTGAAGCCGTTCTGTGTTTTTGTCCGGACTGAGAGTGACCCCCCAGACCCGTCTGTACCGTCGTGGACAGTCTCCGGTCCGGTGCCGCCGTGGATGTTGAAGCTGGAAGGCGGAGAAATGCTCGGTGCTGTCTGGACTCGTCAGGCTGGAAGCCACACAACTGACTGATGCATCCTCGTTCAGTTCACCCCCCGTATGTTGTCGATGTTGTGTGAGTAACACTGTCTTTATGAAGCTTCTTAAACTACCACGCTTTGATTGTGTAGGTCGGCAGCTAGCTGAGAGCTCACAGGTGTGTGTGTGTGGACACCTCTGTGAGGAGTTTCCTCGGTGTGTCTCTCTGCATGGTGTCATGATTCAGACTGCTCTGAGTGCAAGTCTTCACAAGTCTGCAGGAAAAAAAGTCCAACAATGTGTTTCTGAAAAAAGAGTCAACACACACACACACACACACACACATAAACAGAGAAATACACTCTCCACAACACTTTATCTGACTTTATTACACTTTAAAATAACAACATGTATAAACTCCACAAAGTGACACAATATATGAATCCTTCACTACCACACACACACACACACACACACACACACACACACACACACACACACACACACACACACACACACACACACACACTCAAACACTTCCTGTTTTCACTTTTCTGTCTGTGTAAGTGTGTGTGAGTGTGTGTGCATCCCTCTCTCTGTGTATCTGTGTGTAAGTGTGTGTGTATCTCTGTTTGTGTGTGACCGTCTGTTTCCTGTTGTAGCTTTAATATTGTAGAATATTGGAAATACACTGGATACAGAGCACGCTGCATTACCATCTCCATCCTGTTTCATAAGCCAGAATGAAACACACACACACACACACACACACACACACACACACACACACACAGGTTGGATGAAACATGGTTCTGGTTCTGGTTTTAGCAGGGCGGGTCTCTGACCCTCTGATGATAGTTTATTGATTTATTGATTTTATTCTGACGATGTTGATGAGTCGACGTTTTTACAGACTGTCAGATGGTTTTTAATAAAGTTTCATTAACAGACATACTGACTTAGTCTGGACTCTGTGACTCTGATACCTGTGTGTTAATAGCATCTGGACTGATGCAGCGTGCAGGTCTGACTCAGTCTGGACTCGGTGTGATATATGTTTGTTAATAACATCTGGACTAATGCAGCGTGCAGGTCTGACTCAGTCTGGACTCTGACTCTGATACCTGCGTGCTTATAACATCTGGACTGATGCAGCGTGCAGGTCTGACTCAGTCTGGACTCTGTGACACTGGGACATGTGTGTTAATAACATCTGGACTGATGCAGCGTGCAGGTCTGACTCAGTCTGGACTCTGTGACTCTGGTACATGTGTGTTAAGAACATCTGGACTGATGCAGCATGCAGGTCTGACTCAGTCTGGACTCTTTGACTCTGATACCTGTGTGTTAATGACATCTGGACTGATGCAGCGTGCAGGTCTGACTCAGTCTGGACTCTTTGACTCTGATACCTGTTTGTTAATAACATCTGGACTGATGCAGCATGCAGGTCTGACTCAGTCTGGACTCTGTGACTCTGTGACTGATACTTGTGTGTTAATAACATCTGGACTGATGCAGCGTGCAGGTCTGACTCAGTCTGGACTCTGTGACTCTGATACCTGTGTGTTAATAACATCTGGACTGATGCAGCGTGCAGGTCTGACTCAGTCTGGACTCTGTGACTCTGGTACATGTGTGTTAAGAACATCTGGACTGATGCAGCATGCAGGTCTGACTCAGTCTGGACTCTTTGACTCTGATACCTGTGTGTTAATGACATCTGGACTGATGCAGCGTGCAGGTCTGACTCAGTCTGGACTCTTTGACTCTGATACCTGTTTGTTAATAACATCTGGACTGATGCAGCATGCAGGTCTGACTCAGTCTGGACTCTGTGACTCTGTGACTGATACTTGTGTGTTAATAACATCTGGACTGATGCAGCGTGCAGGTCTGACTCAGTCTGGACTCTGTGACTCTGATACCTGTGTGTTAATAACATCTGGACTGATGCAGCGTGCAGGTCTGACTCAGTCTGGACTCTGTGACTCTGAAACCTGTGTGTTAATAACATCTGGACTGATGCAGCATGCAGGTCTGACTCAGTCTGGACTCTTTGACTCTGATACCTGTGTGTTAATAACATCTGGACTGATGCAGCATGCAGGTCAGACTTAGTCTGGACTCTTTGACTCTGATACCTGTGTGTTAATAACATCTGGACTGATGCAGCATGCAGGTCCGACTTAGTCTGGACTCTTTGACTCTGATACCTGTGTGTTAATAACATCTGGAATGATGCAGCGTGCAGGTCTGACTCAGTCTGGACTCTGACTCTGATACCTGCGTGCTTATAACATCTGGACTGATCCAGCGTGCAGGTCTGACTCAGTCTGTACTCTGTGACTCTCTGATACCTGTGTGTTAATAACATCTGGACTGATCCAGCATGCAGGTCTGACTCAGTCTGGACTCTGTGACTCTCAGGTACCTGTGTGTTAATAGCAGCTGGTTTGACGAGGTCCAGCTGAGACCTGCATCTGTAATTAACGTCTATATTTGGTTCAGGTGTGTCAGAAGAGTTCATGCTGCTCACGGGAGAATCCAAACACAGGAACAAGGAACACGGAGGACGCAGATCTCTGCTGGTTCTCCCTGGACCACATGAGGAGTAGAGAGGAGCGTTCTCATCATGAGTTATGGATCCGGAATTAAAGTAGACCTGATCCGTTTGAACTTCTAGAAGGAGGAAAGAGATTGAGGAGGTTTCCTCCCATGTTGAAGTTTTAGCTGAGTATCACCTTCAGTAACAGAGCAGCAGTCTTCTGTTTAAAGAGACTTCAGACTCAGAGTGAGTCCCTCAGATACATGAAGGCTGTGAACAAGACCTGCTCCTCCATCCTCTCATGAAGACACACGGGGATCCTGTCATCGCTTCGGAAACTACACCCGGTGAATGTTTCTCTGACGGAGGAGGAAGCAGCAGCTCTGTTTGCTTTGTTAAGTAATTATTTGATTGTGTCCCAGGAGGCTGTGGGACGCTCCTCCTCTGGTAGGTCTGTTTTAATGAAGGCCTCTGGGTGATCGCTCCTCTCCTGTTTATGGATGTTTGTCACTAAATAAAGAAGAGGCAGATAAAAGAAGAAGAGGAGGGGGTTATGATCCCAGACTGTGTGAGGGAGCAGGAGACTCCTCCTCCTCAGTCAGTGATCTCAGTTTGTTTTTTAATGTGAGTGAAAGGAGGTAAAGGTCTGTGACAGACGCAGTGCTGGACGTTTGGACTCCTACGTCTCTCTGTAAACTCTGTTGTTGGTCATCCTGAGTTTGTTTGAAACATTAGGTTTGAGTGATGGTTGGAGAGGCTGCAGGGTGACAGAGCTGAACTCAGTGATGATCAGCATGAAGGAAACCTGTCTGTGTGATATGTCTGTGATCTACAACTCAACTTTATTTAAACAGCACATTTCATACAGACGAGCAGGCAGACCAAAGTGCTTCATAGAGAACAGACAGAAAACAACAGATGTTATAAAATAATAAAAGACGTGATCATAAACATAAAATAAATAAGAGAAGAACACAAAATTCAAACTCAGTTTCAGTTAAAAAAGATCAGATAAATATTAAAAAATAAATAGATAAATAAGATAAATCAATGTTATTAAAACAAAGATTATAATAATCATTATTATGCATTAAATCCTGAAATTTAAGTTCAAGTGTGAAGCCGGTTAAACATTAACACAAAGAAACACAGAGAGCTGTTGGAGGCAGGGAAACCCCTGACGTGTGTGTGATAACATGATACATATTTAAATATTGAAATGAATCGTTGGAGCTCTCACCTCAAACTAAAGATCAACATCATGGAGGAGGACAAAGCTCTGTCACTGAGGAAGTGTTCAACGACTGTTTGCTCTCCATCACATTTTAACTCACTGATCATAAAACTGGGGGTCTCACAGGTCTCTCTACCTATCGTCCTCTCTGTCTCTCTGCCTCTCTGCCTCTCTGCCTCTCTGCCTCCAGTCCTCTCTGCCTCTAGTCCTCTCTGCCTCTCTGTCTCTCGTCCTCTCTGCCTCTCTGTCTCCAGTCCTCTCTGCCTCTCTGCCTCTCTGCCTCTAGTCCTCTCTGCCTCTCTGTCTCTCGTCCTCTCTGCCTCTCGTCCTCTCTGCCTCTCTGCCTCCAGTCCTCTCTGCCTCTCTGCCTCTCTGCCTCCAGTCCTCTCTGCCTTTAGTCCTCTCTGCCTGTCTGTCTCTCTTCCTCTCTGTCTCTTCCTCTCTGTGTCTCTGCCTCTCTGCTTCTCTGTCTTTTATCCTCTCTTCCTCTCTGTCTCTTCCTCTCTGTGTCTCTGCCTCTCTGCTTCTCTGTCTTTTATCCTCTCTGCCTCTCTGTCTTTTATCCTCTCTGCCTCTCTGTCTCTCTCCTCTCATCCTATCTTCCTCTCTTCCTCTCTGCCTTTTATCCTCTCTGCCTCTCTGTCTCTCTCCTCTCATCCTCTCTTCCTCTCTGTCTTTTATCCTCTCTGCCTCTCTGTCTCTCTCCTCTCATCCTCTCTTCCTCTCTGTCTCTAGTCCTCTCTGCCTCTCTGTCTCTCTCCACTCGTCCTCTCTGCCTCATGTCCTCTCTGTCTCTCTGCCTCATGTCCTCAAAGTTTATGTGATAAAATCTGAAGAGAGGAATAATGAGAGCTTCTGCAGTGTGCTCTGTAATCCTCTAAACATCCCTGTGTTGACTCGTGAGCTTGAAGTCAACACACGGGGACGTCTGAGCTGCCCTCGCTCTTTTTTAACCCTCCGGTTGTTGTCTTGTTGTTTACTTTGTTGTTTATGTTGTTGTCTTGTTGTTTACTTTGTTGTTTATGTTTTTGTCTTGTTGTTTACTTTGTTGTTTATGTTTTTGTCTCGTTGTTTACTTTGTTGTTTTTGTTGTCTTTATGTTTCCTTGTTTTTCATTTCAACGTGTTTAACCCGTCTCGCTCTGACCCGGTCTCGTCTCTCTGTGTTTCCCCCACAGAGGCCTGGTCGTACATGGTGGCTCACTGAGGAGGAAGGGGAGGAGTCCCGGTGGCTGTTGGTTGGTGGGCGGAGTCCGTGGTTTCCACGGTAACTGGCGACCATGCCAGGAGGCCGCAGGGGTCCCAGCAGACAGCAGCTAAGTCGCTCTGCTCTGCCGTCCCTGCAGACTCTGGTCGGAGGAAACCTGGGGAACGGTACAGGCCTCAGGAACAGGTGTGTGATTCAGTCATAATCACTCAGATCAGCATCATGACTTGAATGTTCGTGTACGGACTTTATAAAACCCTGACAGTCCCACCTCTCCTCAGCAGGTTTAGAACAGCTGAACATCCAATCACTGAGATCAGACTGAATGTTTCAGACTTCAGCTGCTCATGAAGTTAACTAAATCAAATGTAATCATCTCGTTTAAATCGTCTCTGTTTTCAGACGTTTAATGCAAATCCAGTGAAAAGGAAAACATGGAAACACATAGAGATCAGCTGTCTGTTCTCAAACGTCTTTATGGGAATGTTTATTTAAACTTGTTAACAGTCAGAGTTGGAAACCTCTCAGTCTGGGTCCAGCTCTCAGGCTGGATCCAGCTCTTAGTTTGAATGTTTTAATCTGATCACTCACTGATGGAGTCTCTGCGTTCTCCATGGAGCAGTGCCTCCGTGGGTCTGTCTCCTCCTCTCTCGGCCCTCATCACCCCCGAGCCGGTCCGTCACTCGAGGATCCCGGAGCTGCCGTTGGACAGCAGTCTGCTGTTTGAGTTCCTGCTCTTCCTCTACCTGCTGGTGGCTCTGTTTGTCCAGTACATCAACATCTACAGAACCGTGTGGTGGTACCCGTACAGCCACCCCGCTGCCTCCACCTCATTGGTAAGAACACAAACAGGTGTATTAAAATCTCTTCAGATATAAATATCTGTTTATGTTCAGCCCTAACTTCAGTTCATGATTTTAAAACATGTCGTGTTAAACTGATGTCATCTTCCTCCTCCTGGATCTGAAAACCCATCTTTGCTCCTGCAGAACTTCCACCTGATGGACTACCACCTGGCGATCTTCATCACGGTGATGTTGGCCCGGAGGCTGGTGTGGACCATCGTCTCAGAGGTGAGTGAGCAGTCGAGCTGTAGCAGGGATCCTTCCTCTGATGGTCTCTCTCCTCTAACCATCTCTGTGGTGGTCTCCTGCAGGTGTCTCAGAGCAGTGGGGGGTCCTTGCTCAGGTATGTGGTTCTGATCACAGCGCGGCTCTCCCTGCTCACCATGTGCGGCTGGGTGCTCTGCTGGACTCTGGTCAACCTCTGCAAGAACCACTCCGTGCTCAACCTGCTCTTCCTGGGATACCCGTGAGTCTTTGCTTCCTCTGCAGGGCTCTGAGACCAGGACCCGCTCACACTGTGACCCCCCTGGTCTCAAAGCTAGGTGTTTGATACTCTGAGACCGGGACCAGGTCACACTGTGACCCCCCTGGTCTCAAAGCTAGGTGTTTTATACTCTGAGACCGGGACCAGCTCACACTGTGACCCCCCCTGGTCTCAAAGCTAGGTGTTTGATACTCTGAAGATGAAGCTCAGAGACCTGACAGCTCTTTGTTCAGAGTAAACTCATGTTTTAACTCAAATGGGACCTCAGAGCTAAAGTCACGACTGACATCTGATGCTCACAGGAAGTTCACACGCAGGTGTTTTACTGCAAAGAAACAGAACCAGGTCTCAGAGACGCTCTGTGATCAGGTCTCATAACTCTCAAGTAACTCTCTCTCTCTCTCTCTCTCTCTCTGTCTCTCCATCCATGTCAGATTTGGCGTGTACGTCCCGCTCTGCTGTTTCCATCAGGAGGGAGGGAAAAGCCAGACGACGGCAACGGACTGCGACTATCCAGCGGAGCACCAGCAAACGGACCTATCAGAGACCCCGTTCTTTAGACCACGTGACTTCCTCTTCCTGTTACGGGAGAACCTCAGAGAGCAGTTTTCCAACACTCCGCTCATGCCCATACACACCTGCCCGCCGCACACACACTCACACACGCCGGACCTGATTCGAGCGGAGGTGGAGGAGCTGAAGAGCGACTTCAACCGGCGGATAAAGGAAGTGCTGTTCAACTCTCTGTTCAGCGCGTACTACGTGGCCTTCCTGCCGCTCTGCTTCGTGAAGGTCGGTGTCCCGTCACGTCGCTTTGATTTGACCCTCTGTGCGTTTGTCCTCCGTCTCACTCTGTCTGCTCCTCCCCCTCAGAGCACTCAGTACTACGACATGCGCTGGTCCTGTGAGCACCTGATCATGGTGTGGATCAACGCGTTCGTGATGTTGATGAGTCAGCTGCTGCCGCCCAGCTACTGCGACCTGCTGCACCGCTCGGCGGCTCACCTGGGCCGCTGGCAGAAACTGGAACACGGCTCGTACAGCAACGCCCCGCAGCATGTGTGAGTGTCTCTGCGCGCTCGTCTCCACACTTTAACATCTTGTCCATCGCTTTGTGTGACTGTATGTGATCTTTGTGTGATCTCTCCACAGCTGGTCAGAGAGCACCATCTGGCCTCAGGGTGTGTTGGTCCGACACAGCCGCAGTCTGTATAAGGCAGTGGGACCGTACAACGTGGCTCTGCCCTCTGATGTGTCCCACGCAAGGTTTTATGTGAGTATCTGTCCTCTTCTCACTGTGTTCAATCAATCTTTATTTGTATAGCGCCAAATAACAACAAATGTTATCTCAAGACGCTTTTACAAACAGAGCAGGTCTAGACCACTCTGTCAAATTATGAACAGAGACCCAACACCAAGACAGGGTAACACACAGTCTTACCCCACCTTAATCCACCATGAGCATTGCACCTTGCAGTATTTAGCTAGTTACATTGTAGAGGAAAAACTTCCTTTAACAGGCAGAAACCTCGGACAGAACCAGACTCATGTTAGACACCCATCTGCTAAGACCGAGTTGGGTCTGGAAAGAGGGATAGAGGAGAATAAGAGAAAGAGGGAGCGGAGATAGCGATGAGACAAGTAGTAGTAGCTGTTGCCGCTGGAGTCCAGGATGTCTGTATCAGTCTGGAACGTCCACAGCAGGAGGACGTCTAAGGCAGCTCAGAGGAACGTACGAGACAAGGGAGCTCAGGGACTCCAGAAAGGTCTATGGTTAGTAACTTTATCGAAAAGGAAAGTTTGAAGCCTAGTCTTAAAAGTAGAGAGGGTGTCTGCCTCCTGGGCCCTGACTGGTAGATGATTCCAAAGGAGAGGGGCCTGATGACCGAAGTTTCGACCTCCCATACTACTTTTAGAGACTTTAGGTACGACCAGCAGGCCTGCATGTTAGGAGCGTAATGTTCTAGAGGGTTGATAGAGCACAATGAGCTCTTTTAAGAAACGAAGGTGCCTGATCATAAGTTAATTTGTTGTGTTTATGTGTGGACACAACAAAGTAAAGATGATCACAGACAAACAAACACTGAATAATGAAGAAGAGGAACAAAACACCTGAACTTCAAACACACACAGACAGACAGACAGACAGACAGACAGACAGACAGACAGACAGACAGACAGACAGACAGACAGACAGACAGACAGACAGACAGACAGACAGAGAGTCTGATAGAAGCAGGTTATTCCCCACAAATTGAAAACTCTCCTAGTTTTCCTTTCTTTCTGTGCTGAGAACATGTTTGAATATTTCCTCTTCAGCGTGCTCTGTGAACTTCTTACAGACGACCTAAAGTCACCTCATGAATATTCACTGCAGCGCTGTGACGAGGAGACGTTCATCACATCAGACTCACACAGAATGATTCAACATTCAGCTGAAATAAAAGTCTACCATGAGTTTATATAAATCAACGTTATTTTTCACTTTATGTTGTGTCAGTGTGATCAGCATCAGAGTCTCTGAGGTCTCTGTTAAACATCCTGTCCTCTCTCAGTCTGAACTCAGTGATGCGGTTTAGTGTCGTCTCTGTTGTGAGTCCTTCAGGTGTTCAGGAGTCTGCTCCTGTGAGTCCTCTTCCCTCTGACCCTCTTCATACTGACACAACATGCTCCTCTGTCTTCTTTCAGTTTCTGTTCCACAAGCCTTTGCGGATCCTGAACCTGCTGATCTGGATCGAGTCCAGTGTGGTTTTGTACCAGTTGTACTCTCTGCTGCGCTCCGAGCGCTGGAACCACACTCTGTCTCTGGGCCTCATTCTCTGCTGCAACTACTATGTCCTGTTCAAGCTGCTGCGGGACCGCATCGTGCTGGGCAAGGCGTACTCCTTCCCCCTGTCCTCCAGCAGTCTGGGTCTGAAGTCTCAGTGAAGTCTCGATGAGGCCCCTCATGGCAAGGCCCCTCACGGCGGGGCCACTGACGGCGAGGCCCATGAACTCTGCTGGTGGAGGAGAGATGGGTGGAGGTGAAGAGGATTAAAGGGACAGACTGTGAACTCATGATCCTGTTTTGATACGGTTCTATTTTTAACGCGATGTTTATATAAACCTATTTAAAGAATATTTTTATTTTGTATACTGTTTGGAGTTCCGCCGGGCATTACCGCGCTGATGACATTAGCATGTTGTGTTATGTTGTTGCTAGGCGACAGAGAAGTCAGGGAGTGCCAGGTGACTTTCACCAAAGATATTTTAAGTGCAGGTGGCCAACCACGAGAGGACTCCTGAGGGCCAGCTGGACCGGGTCAGAGACCGAGCAAAGGACGGAGCACTGATTGGGCTGAGACGCGCTAAGATGCACCGAAAGTCCCAGAGTAGAACCAGAGAAGCTGTGGCACTTTAGCTCTGTAGCTAATTAGCCCTTAGCTATTTAGCTGTGTAGCTCTGTCGTTTAACTCTGTAGCTACTAAGTTCTTTAGCTATTTAGCTAAAGACAGCTGCGTAGTGCTTTGGCTATTTAGCTCTGTAGTGCTTTAGCTATTTAGATATGTAGCTAGGTAGCTCTGTAGCTATTTAGCTCTGTAGCTATTTAGCTCTGTATCTATTTAGCTATGTAGCTATTTAGCTCTTTAGCTCTGAAGCTATTTGGCTCTTTAGCTATGTAGCTATTTTTCTCTGTAGCGCTTTAGCTATGTAGCTATTTAGCTCTTTAGCTATGTAGCTATTTAGCTCTGTAGCTATTTAGCTCTTTAGCTTTGTTGCTCTTTTGCGTTGTAGCTCTTTAGCTTAGCATCAGGCTACTCTGAACAATTTCAGCTTGTTTCACAGATGTTTGAAAAGTTCAACATTTAGAGAAACACTTGTTTTCTTTCTGATGGAGAGCTAAAGGGGAAGGTGGAGATGCTAACAGTAGCTGTCATATTCCTGGGAGGTACTCGGACTCCGCCCAGTGGTACACAATCCACCAATCAGCTCCTGTTTAAACCCACTCATCAATAGACGATGTCTTTAAGTTTAACAGAGTCCAGCAGAGCGTCTGACTCTCTCTGAGTGTTTCAGAGTCCGGCCTTTAATCCACCAGTTAAATCTCACTCTGACTTTAGTGGATCGAACGTGTTGATCAGAGGAGGTGAGAGGAGCAGGCAGCTGTTGAATATTGATTGGCTGCCTGCTCTAGCTTCTGATTGGATGAGTAGATATTGGAGAGGTATCGATCCTCTGTATCGATCACAGGAAGTTAATAACCATGTGTTTACCTAAATGTTGAACTCTTCTCTTGTCTGAGTGTGGATCCTTCTTAAAGCGTTTGAACCCTTCAGTGCTCTGAACCTCTGCTCGGACTGATCGCTGCAGTCTGTCTCACCCTTACTTTCAGTGTCTGCTGTTTCACATCATCGTTACCTGGAGAGAGGGAGAGCTGCACAAACGCACCATCATGTCATGAGAGAGGGAAAGAAAGAAGACGCTCAAACCCAGAGAAGTCCAGAATCACTGAGACCCTGAAGAGAGTCAGAGAGTCTGAAGCTGACTTTAAGAGAGCAGGACAGATTTGAGTTTAGTCGTTCAGTCTCTGTTGTTTAGTGCCTCGATGCTTTAATGGGCCTCACAGATCTCTGGGCTCATCTCAGGATCTCTCCTCCCCTGCAAACATCCCATCGTCATCACTCTCTCATCAGGTGTGAGAGCAGGTGGTTTGAATAAAGACTAAATGAAAGGGTGTAGACAGTTACAGGTGAGGGACTTTGTCTCCTCTTCATCACTTCATGCTTCATCTCCATCCCTTCATGTTCCCTCTGTTACCAGGACGGTGTTACAGGTTGCCTCTGAGGTACACGTGGTCTGCAGGTTCCTCATGTTGAGCCTCCTCGTCTCTCTCCTGCAGTGAGTTCAGGCAGTATTAAGGATCAGGATCAGTATTCAGAGAAAGAGATCAGTGCTCCGTCAGTCTGTCAGCGGGTCAACTCTCCATCATCTCTTCTGCTGTGTTGAATTTGACCTCGACTGCTCGGGCTGGCTTTAGACGGAGCGTAAACGAGGAGGAGAAAATGTTTCTGAGTTTGAGCTGCTTCGCCTCGTGATCAAACATCACGCAGGTTTCATTACAGTCTGCAGACTGACCTGAGATCAGCTCCTCGTGCTGTTTGTGCTCGCTCTTCATTTGAATGTAGAAACGTAAACTGAATGTTTCTGTCGACGTGAGCGGCCATGTTTTTGTTTTTGGCAGAATGAGCCTTTAATTGAACCTCTGAATTTTAAGTTTTAGTCAGTGCTCCATCGACCTCCCCTCGTGTGAACACATTAACATTTAAAGATGAGCTTTAAATCTCGGTTATTACTTGAATGTTGAGTCTTTGCTCACAGCGCCCTCTCTGTCCTGGTTCAGGGTCTTTCACTCTGAGGGGACACACGGAGCAGTTTGACCCGCGGCTCTGCTTCCCCTCTGAAATGATTTTCTTTGGACTTCCTGTATTTGAGTAAAGTTAGTGGCGATGAGATGGACCTGAGGCCCCCTGGGTAATAAAAGGTTTAGATTCAGTTGCAGGTTTTGTCTGTCCCGGACTGCAGCTCAGAGTCCTGGTTGAACTCGTTGGATGTGTCGGTAATGAAGAAGTCAAAGGAGCTGGTCCTCATATTTCGGCTTTTGACAGTGTTCAGTTTCCCCGCAGCATTTCTGAAAGTGCTCTTTGACATCTGAAATAAAAGAAATGGTGTTTAAATGAAATGATTGTGTGTGTGATGATGTGTGTGTGTGTGGAGCCAGCAGACTGAAGAGATATAACACACTGATTTTAAAGCATATATCATTTAATTTTACAATCTCTGAACACAAACAATGAAACTACACAAAGTTAAAGAGGAAGTCAAAAAGTGCATCAGTCAGCGTTCAGTGCAGACGCCTGCAGTGCTTAATGTCTGCCACCAGAGGGAGCTCTGCATCAACACATGCTCCTGCAGCCTCACTCAGTCGCCTGCAAACCTTTAAACTCGCTCTGAAACGACAGAGCGTGCTGTGCTCCATGATCCTCTGAGGAGAGAAACTCAACAGTTTGGAGAGAATGTGAAACTTTGGTAGCTGACTCGTACATTCATCCACATAAACATCAGTAGAAAGCTTGAGGAGTCTCAACAGGTCAATCTTTAGTATAAACACAATAAAATATGATGCAGTCAAAGAGCGCCATCAGTCCAGCTCCTGTTAGACCGTCTCCAAACATCTCTACAGCGTCCTGCAGACCTGAAGGTCCTGAGAAGAACCAGGGATCCACATTAACGTCCAGAGAAGGTTCTGATCTGCAACACTAAATATTAACCCTTTGATTACCATGTTCCTCCATCATGGTGAGGAAACAAACGGAGAGAGCGCCCCCTGTGGTCATGTGTTAGTGCTGTAACTGGACTGCTCTGTATTCAGGGAGACAGACTCAGTTTGTTTGTTTGTTTGTTTGTTTGTTGGTGTTGACATCAGTGCTGTGAGTGAAGGGGAGGGGAGGGGGGGGAGTATGAGGAGTATGAGGACGTCGTAAGCCTCCAGGTCGATTTGGCGGTCTTGTCCTCCCCTCCAGGTCTCCTTCAGCCCTCCCGACAGTCTACAAAGTTCCCTTTGATCCAGTAGCAGATCTGAGCGTATTTGAGCGGCGTGATTCTCACCGCCACATTAAATTCCTGAGACGCCCCGTGTTTCTCCACCCACTGGTGCCCAGAAAACACGCCTATCACCTTCCGCTCCCATTGCCGGCGCCGTCCATCCCACATGCGGGCGTAGACCCCCGAGCCACTGGCGCCCGGCTGAGCATCACAGTGCTGGTAGAGCAGGTCGGGCGTCTCCTCGCCGGCCCGACAAAAGCGGTACACCAGCTGACCCGGACGGTCGTTATCGTATCCTGAGAAGTGGACACGGCGGCCGGGCAGCCTCAGAGCCGGCGGGCTGACCCCGAGCTTCATGTGGCGGCGTTTGTGGGGCTTTTTGAGCTCCAGCAGAGCGTAATCGTAATCCATCCCGATATCATTGGCGTTCCCTTTAATCCATCCTTTGGGGACGTGGGTGCGCTTGGCTCTGATCCACTGGAACTTCATCTTGTCGTTGGTGGGCGGGGCGTACGCTGCTCCTTCGATGTGATTGGTGAGGTTGGAAGGACCGTGAGAGGAAGACGGCGGCGCGTCTCGGTGCTTGGGTTTAAGAAACCCGACTCGGAGCTTCTGCGCTCCTTTCACGTAGTTCTTCCCGTCGTGAACGCAGTGAGCCGCCGTGAGAACGTGGCGGTCTCCCACCAGCGTCCCCGAGCACCCCGTGGACAGTTTGACCGACACTGAGAACGGGTACTTCAGGAGGAAGTCCTGCCCCGCTATGCTGAAACGCCCATCATGACCGAAGATCTGTCTCTTCCTCCTCACATGGGACTGCTGAGGCCCAGGAGACCCCGAGGAGTAGACTGGAGCGTTGTCAGAGCCGGGTTTGTATCCGTAGATCCCGATTGCAGTCTCTGTGAGTTCACCGTTAGACTCCAGCGTCTCATAAGACAGAAGCTGCCTTAAGTCCCAGTAGCTGGGCCGCGGGGCCTTCTTGTGGCATTCTGGGTCACAGGGGGAGCTGACCTCCAATCGGGCCGGGGACAGGAAGTGAGGGGCCGGCCGGACCTCGGTCTGCTGCGGGAGGACCACAGGGACACGCTGGAGGATCCACTGAGGGCGGGATGAGGAGTGAACAGGAGGAAGAGACAGGAAGGAGAGGAAGAGGAGGGACGTAAACCTGAGGAGGAGAAGAAGGAGAGATCAGATTAACTCTGTGACCCAACAAGTCTGACCAGGTCTCCGCTGAGGCTCCGAAGAACCAAACCGGATGTCTGACAAAGTCTCATTCCTAAAAGCTGTGCTCACTGATTTATAATAAAACCATGAGAGTCCCGAGAGAGCCGGTCCTCTCAGACGTCTCTATGCTGGAATCTGGCAGCGATGAACTTCCCGTGTTTTATACGACATGCAGGGCAGAGGTCAGGACGGAAAGTCCTTCATGAGGTCTTAGGGATCTGGTCCCAGACGGAGAGAAGCTTAGCAATGTCAACCACGTCAACGTATGTTTTCCATGCTAAAAGGCTGGAACACATTCAGGGTTTCTAAATTAAGGAACAATATAAATCTTTATCTGATAGATTTATATCTTCAACTCAGTCACACCTCTCTCTCTCTCTCTCTCTCTCTCTCTCTCTCTCTCTCTCTCTCTCTCTCTCTCTCTCTCACCTATGATGTAAGTCTGAACAGCTGAACACTTAGCAGTCCTCTCACTCTGAGTCTCAGATGCCTTTAAGAACAAACTTCTTTAATTTAATTTACACCCTTAAGTTTATATTTGTTTGTTTGTTTGTTTGTTTGTTTGTTGGTTGGTTGGTTGCTCAGAGGTCTGGACTGTTCTTCAGTTTGATTGAGATGAACATACTTTCCTTGATGGACTGACTCTCTGCAGCAGCCTCGTAGCTGCTCTGTGGTCTCATATAAATCAGATAAACTCATGATGAGAGTCCGGGTCCATAGAGACTCT
Source organism: Notolabrus celidotus (assembly GCF_009762535.1). NCBI lineage: Eukaryota > Metazoa > Chordata > Actinopteri > Labriformes > Labridae > Notolabrus > Notolabrus celidotus. The sequence goes on from NC_048274.1 coordinate 5,399,173, forward strand.
ACCAGCAGATTTTGAATTCACGTTACTTCATCTTACAAACCATTACATGTCCCTACAGTAAGATTAACCTTTAGCACAGAGCTGTCCTCTCAAAGCTAAGCTAACCCTGCTCTTCAGGTGTTTTACCTGCAGCCTCTTAAAAACGCGCTGAGACCGTCTGATGTGGATCAGTAAACGGGTCTTCAGATCCGCAGACTCAGTGAAAGTTTAAAGCTGTCCCTGCAGACTGACTCCTCTGTCCAGTCAAGTCGTTACGCACAGAAACCTGGCACAGGTGACTTACCGGGAGAGCGCAGCCCGCGAGCGCATGGTTGGTTCTCTGCAGGTGAGACGAGCTGCTGGTCTGAAGCAGGACCGGCTGTCTCTCTGCTGGTCTGAAGCAGGACTGGCTCTCTCTGCTGAACACCCCGCTGTTAAAATAGAAACCACGTCCTCTCAGGAGCTGCCAGGTCTCTGTAATCCGGGACGGTTCAGAAAGGTCCGTGAGCTGATGAGGGTCTGGATCATTGCGCGCTGCTGGAGGCGGAGCAGGTCTGCGTCTGTCTGAGCGCCTCCAACATCTGCAGACCACGACCCGGAGTCAGAGAGAGAGGGTCCGACCCCGACTCGGTCACGTGACCAGCTGACTGCTGCTGCTGGTTGATGAGTCACTGCTGCTGCTCGGGGAGAGGTCTGAAGGAGACTCACTGAGTCCTTTAGAGTTCAGCTGAGACTAAATTAGAGACAGGTCTGAAGTCTGAAGGAGACTCACTGAGTCCTTAGAGTTTAACTGAAACTAAACCAGAGACAGGTCTGAGGTCTGAAGGAGACTCACTGAGTCCTTTAGAGTTCAGCTAAGACTAAACCAGAGACAGAGACAGGTCTGAGGTCTTTAACATCAGTCTGAGCTTTATGGGGGCATTTCACCGACACTTATTTAACCTTTATATGAGTGTGACTATTAATAATATGATAATATGATCATATTATAATAATATTAATAATAATAATAATAATAATAATAATAATAATAATAATGATTTTATTTATAAAGTACTTTTTTTTAGAAACCATGTTACAAAGTGTTTTACATAAAATCACACAAAGCAAGATCAAGAAATAAACATGATTTTAAAGAGATAAAAATTCCCCTAAAATAACTAAAGGAATAAAATACTTTTTCAAATATATTTCTTAAAATGTTTAAACTCAGATCAAATCACTGACTGCATATTATTTAGTATAAAATTAATATTCTAAGTAGAGAACCTCAGAAATGATCCGATCATAATGGAGAAATAAGATATTCTTTCTTAAAGTCTGTCTTAGACAATGATCAGAGGTAAGTAACTGATTATTGATTAATGATTAATCTTCCATTGGTCACAGAGTGCCGTAGCAGATGCCTCTCTGCTGATATAAAGATCTCCCTCTGTTATTCTCTCCATCAGTATTCATGCAGAAATGATCTCAACCTGACAACACGCCGATTTTATTCACAGTAAGCATCAATAAAGAATAAATGTGATTTATTCACAGCAGCTCTTTCCTTTATTCTCTAACATCACATTTTGAAAGAGGTCGTGATGTTTGTGTATAAAGAGGTAAACATTGAGCTCATTATTTCAGCATGCTGGCCTCTAACTGAAGTATTCAGCAAGTCTCTGAGGAGCTGCTCAGACGTGATGAGGGGCTGAAACAGCTGGACACGCACATCTGTCCAGATGGAGATGCGAGTGTGCAGAGGTTGATGGAGAGGATACCAGTCTGTGTCTGTGTTTGCATATTAAAGAAAGATTGAGACGTTCTCATTCTGTGTTCTGCTCACCACACAAACACTGACCCACATTCAGTCTTTAGATCAGACCAGATCCCTCCCTCCCTCCATCCCTCCCTCATTATATCACTCTCTGCCTCACAGAAACACATCCGTGAATGCCATCAACCTACTCATTAAATAATTATGTCGCTTACATACATCAATGTTTTGTCCAAACACACGTTCACACTGTTTATTCGCTGGCTTCATCACCTCCTCGTGACTCCTGGCAGAGACAGCAGGAGCTCGGATTACAGAAAACTCTGCGTCCACTTTATTGAGCCGTGATCCTTCTTTCTGAAACATGACAAGAACTCACAAAGTGACCTCTCTGCTGCTGACGGGACGCTCCCATGTGAGGAATTATTTCAGTGGGCAGATTGTTGTTCTGATGCCAATGCTGGAAGTTTGGTTTCCACTTGACCCACCCAAGCGAACTGTGCTAGCTGCTGCAGGATATCATGCCATGTAATGATTTCATTAAGATAAACTGACACCAGAAAGGCAGGAGGAGGGGAGGAGAGGAGTGGAGGGTGGGAGCAGTATCATGCATGGATGAAAAGTTTACAGTAACCTCCACCCTTCTCTCCACCCTTCTCTCCCTGTCCTGTTTGATCCTAAAGAGACTCTGTAAGAAACCTTTAACTCTCTGAACTCTGACAGGCTGCAGGCAGAGTATCTGAGGCTCATGTGTTCATTAACCTCCAGCAGTATGTACGATGAGAGACAAACACTGCTCTGAAGCATGTGTGGAGAATTTACAGGAGCCAGAGGGCATGAAGACTCGAGAACGGCTCGGTGACAGAGTCCACTGTTGGTTTGCACTGATTTTAGTTCTACCTGCAGATGAAGCTCTATCATCTCTGTCTCCATCTGTTCTTGTTCTGGACACGTGAAACTGTGTTTCTGACAGAGCCCATCCTGCTTCCTTTAGCATCTTATTCTCTGTGAATCTTTGCTGTGTCAAATGTAAACAGTCTGTTTCTGAGCTGTTAGTAACTTCGCCTGATACCAGCCCTGCAGCAGTTACACACATTAAAGATGCTATATTAGCTAAGTAGCCTGAAGGTTAAAAAACACTTGGTTTGCAGAGTGTGGCTACCATTAGCAGAGCTAGCACCTCCTTCCTGGTTAGCATCCACACGTCTGCGCTGCTTACTCATTGCTTCAGCCGAGGGTTACTGTAGCGCTACGAGATGCCACCTGTTACCTGTGCTTGTTTACATGCAGGTAGTAGAGCATCATAGCATTGTAGCATTGCAGCACTGTAGCCTCTTCTGTTGTTAAGGCCAGCTTCTTCCAGCTGAGACTTAAAGCTAAGGTAAAAGCCTATCTCCCTCCCAAAGATTGAGAGAGTGGTACATGCCTTTATTACTTCTAGGCTTGATTATTGTAATTCCTTGTATGTGGGCTTAGACGTGTCGTCTATTCAGATTCGGCAGCTTGTTCAAAACGCTGCTGCTCACCTCCTGACTGGCCGGAAAAAGAGGGAGCACATCGCACCTGTGCTGCATGCTCTCCACTGGCTCCCAGTCCATCACAGGATTTAATTTAAAATTGCACTTTTAACTTACAAGGCCCTAAATGGATTGGCACCATCCTACTTGGCTGATATCCTTTATGTTCACAACCCAGCTTGAGTACTGAGATCAACAAACCAGCTGCTCCTGGATGTGCCTGAAACTCAGCTTGAATCCTGGGGCGACCGAGCCTTTGCAGCAGCGGCCCCCAAGCTCTGGAATGGCTTGCCACTCCCGTTAAGATCATCCCCCTCTGTTGAATGTTTTAAATCTTTGTTGAAGACACATCTCTTCTCTTTGGCCTTCTCCTCATGAGGAGGACCTGAATATCCCGATATGTTGCGTTGTTTATTGTTGTCGAATTAAAGAAGTGTAACCTAACAACAACTCAGCACAGGGACTTGATATTAATACTTGAACTTGAACTGAAGTGAGGTCTGTATTTTCACTTTCCAGTGAAGCTTTGGGAAGTATTTGAAGCTGGCCGAGGAACACTTCAGACAGAGACAGAGACAGAGACATTGACAGAGTAGTTAAAAGAACATTCTTCAGATTAGGATTAGTTGTGGTATCAGTAGGTTTGTCATGGTATCTAATCCCCTGCAGACCAGTATTTGTCTCTAAAGCAGATTTGATCAAATCTAAATGTTTGTTTGTGAGCTTTGAAGGTGATTTTGTCTCCTGTTGCGTACAGCTCAGCTAGCTGCTCTTTGTTATTATGCTAAGCTAGGCTAATTATCCGCTTGCTTTAACATCATGCTATGTGATATATAGTCGTCAGTCTGTTCCCTCGTTCTCTCTGCAGTGAAGCGAACTCTGTGCTGAAGTATAAAACTATAAAACTATAAAACTATAAAACAAATCTTCAAGGTCTCCTGCAACTGATTACCGATCAGCACCTCTGCCAGGACTGGGTGGACCTGCTGGCTCATCAAACACTGCTCTCAATAACCCGAAACCCCACCCATCCCACAGCACAGGAGTACAATTAATACACACACACACACACACACACACAAACACACACCTCTCTTTCAGTAGAATCTGGGGCAGGAGGGTCTGGCAGCACCTCTGTGGTGTAATGATGAGTGTTTGGAGGAGGAAGTCCATATTTGGGTGCAGATTAAACGTTGATTGGAAAAGTTAAAACACTGAGAGATAAAGATTTGGGTGAAGAGAGTTTGGTTCCTGTAGTTCAGCAGGAAGGATGTCCCCTCTTCTTGTGACGGCGCTGACAGGGAGACCTTGTGTTTGTTTTGACTCGTTATGAAAGGACCCGTTTGTTTAGCTATGCCCGCTGTCGTCAAGGGAACCCACATTCCCCGGAGTACTGTTCATGTTAATTGTTTTATTCCTCCCACTCTCCTCCTCCCTCTCTCTCTCTCTTTTTACGGCTTTCTGTCTGTCCCTCTCTTTCTCTCTCTTCCCTGTACTTCAATGTCTCTGTTCCTCTCTCTCTCTCTGTGTCTGTCTTACCCTCTCTTTCTCTCCCTATCTGTCTGTCCATCCCTCTCTTTCTGTCCGTCCCTCTTTCTCTCTCTCTCTTGTTCTGTCTGTCCATCCCGCTCTCTTTGTTTCTCTCTATCTGTCCATCCTCTCTTGTTGTCCGTCCTCTATGTCTCACTCTGTCTTTCTATCCATCCCTCTCTTTCTTCCCCTCTCTGTCTCTCTGTCCCTCTCTCTCTTTTTCTATCTTTCTGTCCATCCCTCTTTCTGTCCCTCTCTGTCTCTCTGTCTCTCTGTCTCTCTCTGTCTCTCTCTGTCTCTCTCTGTCTCTCTCTCTCTGTCTCTCTCTCTGTCTCTCTCTCTCTCTCTCTCTCTCTCTCTCTCCTCTCTCTCTCTCTCTCTCTCTCTCTCTCTTTCTCTCTCTCTCTCTCTCTCTCTCTTTCTGTCCCTCTCTCTCTGCTTCTGTCTTTCTGTCCCTCCCTCTCTTTCTGTCTGTCCCTCTCTTTCTGTCCATACCTCTCTTTCTGTCCATCCCTCTCTCTCTGTCCCTCTCTCTCTCTTTCTGTCTTTCTGTCCATCCTTCTCTTTCTGTCCCTCTCTCTCTTTCTGTTCTTCTGTCCATCCCTCACTCTCTCTGTCTCCCACTCCGTCCTCTGTGTTCTGTACTTCCCCGTCTCTGTGCTTCTCGCTCTTTCTGGTTGGACTCATGGCTCCAGTCCTGGACCTGGTCTCTCTCTGGTCTCCTGAGACTGTGAGCAGCTGTTTGGCAGAGGGAGATAAACCCGGAGTTGTTTGGAAGTTATTTGCTGTGAAATCTTTCAGGGAGAGGATCCAAGTTTAGAGCCGGAGTGAGAGAGGAAGATAAGAGAAAAGCACATTTGATGAACGGCGGGTACGTTCTCATGTGAGGATGGTAAACACGGCTCGCTGAGATGCAGTTAAAGAAGTTTCTACCCTGATTCTCAGCGCGTTCCTGAGATGTTTTATAAACTGCAGATATTCACTCCCCTCCTCTCTTAGAAGTATTTACCCAGAATGCCCTGCAGGATCCCACAGGGAAATTCACGACACGCAGAAACAGCTACAGAGAAATGTGATCCTTAAATTGTTTGCAGCCCGATGCTGAACAATAACCTCACAGAGTTCAGCATCCAAATACTGTAACTGTGTAAACTCACCATCCTAGTCCCTCACAGGACGCTCACAGGACTCTCTCAGTGAGCAAGAATCCGAGTTAAAGAGGTCTGAGCTGACGAGGGTTTAAAGATGAAACATAAACAATGATTTCAGTACACACCTTCAGCTCTTCTGCTGCTTCTGCTTTTCATCTGACCTTTATTTATCCAAGTTATTCAGAAACCTGAACCCAGGAGACCAGGTTCTGGACTTCAAAGTGGCATGTTGTCCCAGCCTTGTCTGATAAAGGATTTTAGCTGCTCAACAGTTCAGGGTTTCCTTTGTGGTATTTTCAGTGTTTTCAATAGGGGACGAGTCAGGACTGCAGGCACCTGGACTCTTCTACTACAGAGCCATGCTGTTGTAATACGTGCAGAATGTGGTTTGGCGTTGTGTTGCTGAAATATGTAAGGTCTTCCTGAAGATGTCATAGTCTGGATGGAGGCATACTGTATCTTGCTCCTAAACCTGTATATATTGTTCAGCATTTAAGGAGCCTTCACAGATGTGGAAGCTACCCATGCCATGGACTCTTATGATCCCCATACCATCAGGGACGCTGGCTTTGAACTGTGAGCTGATAACAAGCCCGGTGGTCCCTCTCCTCTTTAGAGCGGAGGACACAGCGTCCATGATTTCCAAAAAGAACGTCAGGTTTTGATCCATCAGACCACAGGACAGTTTTCCACTTCCCCTCAGTCCATCTTAAATGGGCTCAGGTCCAGAGAAGTCTCAGTGGTTCTGGATCAGGTTTATATATGGTTTCCTCTTTGCATGGATCAGTTTGAACCTGACTTTGTGTTTGCAGTGATGGACTGTGTTCACAGAGGATGGTTTTTGAAGTGCTGTTGAGCCCCTGCATAGTTAGAGCCGGTCTGGTTGACCTAAGGGGGGCGTGTTATAGTTGGCGATGGACTCTCCTCTCCGTCTTTGCTGGTTTGGAGATAATCCAGAAGGAGTCAGCATTTCGAACACTGTGACCACGATCTGTCTCATCACGCCTCTGCAGAATCCAAAGGGTGACGTCACTGAGACTACATCTGTGTTTTATACACTTTGTGTTCAGGCCACGCCCCTCAGTGACGCTGATCTAACCTGTAACATAGGTCAGAGGAGTGGACAGTGATCAGCCTCCTCAGTCTTTAGGTTATGATATATCAAACACCTCTCTGTATTGTGATTATTTCAGTGTAAACAGTTTCTCCTCCTGTCCTGCGTTTCTCTCCCTCTCTGCGTCCTCAGAGACGAAAGCTTTAATGAGTAATCCGGGCCGAGCAGTGCTGGCCTGCGGGGAAGGCGTTCTGCAGCGGGACTCTGGGTAAACCCCTCAGCTTGGCAGTGATTCTATGGCTCTGTGGAAAATGAGTCACATTGCTGTAAAATATTCGACTGAACACTTCATCCAGCAGGAGTCGAGTCTTCATGTTGTTGGTTATTGGGTTTAAACTTTAATGTAGTTTGATGTTTTAACAAATGTAATCTGGTTTCACTCAGAAGGTAACAATTATTTAAACTCTCCTCTCTGATGGTCTGAGCCTGTAATCAGATCTGAGTAACTCAATCAAACATTGAGATCAAAATAAAAAGCTCTGAGGTATTTCCCCCACAGGGACAGGAGTCTTGTCATGCAGGAGCTCCGCTGTTTAAAGCACTGAATCATGTTTTAGTAATGACCTTTCTTCTTCACCTCTGGCTCATGTTCGGTCTCCTCTCCGGAGACTTCTCTGATTGTCCTTCATCAGCTGAGGCGATCGCGGCGTCTCCCGGATCGTCCCTGACAGATTTGGCGAATGATCAGCGTGTGAGGTCAGTTCATCTAATAATCATGAAGTGGTTTGCTCTGCAGTTTGCTTTTCCCAACATCACAGATTGAATGTTTGGTTGCTTCATTCAGGTCCTGGCTCATGGGACTGAAGGCTGTTAGAGATCATTAGAGGACAGATGAAAGAGGAAGGAAGTGAGGAAACTGTTTCAGAGAAGCCGCTGAGTTCAGAATCAATAACTCTCATTAATCTAAACCAGAATAAGAAGTTTGAAGCCACTTAAGGCCTCCTCTCTATGTTGACCTACATCTTTAATGATAAACATTATTGATCCTTTTTAATGGATGAATTTAAATTATTGAAACATTTTGATCTGAAGACAGAACTGATCAGAGACATCTTCAGTGTTCACTACGGCTTGTCAGATTATCGTCCTCGGCCGTCTGTCTGAGCCGATATTCAAAACATTATCAGTCGACCTCTCGTGTTTACAGCTGATATTTCAGGGCCTGACTCGACTTAGCACAAAGAGTTAAAACAGGGTCTACAGAAAGCCAGGTCCTGAACAGAGAAAACAAATACCCCATCAGAATCTGACTCAGTGATGAACCAGGGATGATCTGATGTTTGAGCATCAGCTGATATTTGCTGGCAGACGTCCATCATCATAATGTGCCACTGCTCTGACAGTAGATGATGTTGAAGCGTTTGAGGGCTGATCCTGATAGAAGGGTCCTGATTGGACAGAAGAAGTCAGCTGTTGGAGGAGCTGAGTTGTTTTGGTGGTTAGTTCTGACAGAAGCATGAGTTTTACTCTGTGAGAGATCAGAGACGTGAAGTTTCAGTGACACCAAAACATACTCTGATTCGGTACCAGAATCCACTCTCTGCTGAGTTCTGTTAAATATCTGATCCCTGATTTCACAGTTCATCCCTTTTATTAAAACATCAGATCTCATTTTTTAAATCAGAATTAAAGTGTAAAGATCAGACTCGGTCTCCTCTCATGGCTTTAGGTTTGAAGCCTCACATTCAGGCTCTAACTCTCTGAAATCTTTGTCCCTGGAAACCTCTCTGAGATCTTATAAATGAAAAACATTCTTCAGGAACTATTTAGAGCTCGTAACTCTTCCTAAAATCCCTAATTGTTGTTTAAGCGTCTCTGTTTATGGGTCGTACAAATACTCTGTGTGTTTGTGTTCGAGGCTCTGGATTCACTCAGGCAGATTTCAGATCTTTGGAGGTCCATGCTGGCCATGTGTCCATACATGCAGCATGTTAAATTGATTTAACTTCATCCATAAATTACTCACTTAAACTTGAACATGGAATCAGACTTAATATGCTAATTTAAAGGCTTGTCCCACGTAGATATAGAGACTAACAGATTATAATCTGAGACAGTATCTGATGAATTATAGACACAATCTCAGATACACAAACAAATAATCACAGAGAGACTGTAGACTATATTTTATATAGAATATCAGACAGACAGCAGATCGATATAAAGAGAGAAAGCATGAAAAATAACAGAATACAGTCACAGGTTTATCATAAATGTACAGGTAAACATAGAAAACATTCAAATGAAGATTAGAACATGCATGAAATCACAGACTGCAGATAGATCCTTAATGAAACATGCATAAAGTGTATCAAGTTAAAAAGGTCCGGTTCCAGCTCTGCTTCGGTCTGTGTCGTCTTGGTGCTCTTCTGGAGCCAGGACAACTTTGCTGTTGTCTTCTCTTTACTCAGATTTCCCTCATTCGTCTCACGTTGCTAAGACCTTTGGCTCTGCATGGATATGACGTCACTCGCCGGCTAATACGGACAAGTTAGCATCACGTAACGGCTGCAGAAGGACGAGAGCATAACGTGAGCCTAGTGCACCATGGGTAATGCATTTTAGCTGCTAATGAACCGCCAAGAGAAACTCTACCATGGAGAGGATGTTAAGTAAGGGATAATGTATGGTTAGCAGCACTTGGATTGATTTGACATGGCGTGTGATCAGTTTGTCTCTGGTGTTGCTCATGTTAGTGAAAGTTAATAACTGTGGTGAAGGGGTTTTGACCAATCAGAATCAAGCATCTGACACAGCTGGAAGATCAGGAAGAGAGCCGGGTGATAAAAGCAGGTAAGAAGTCCCGGTATGCCCAAAGTTTATAAGACTATAGACAGAATCATTGATTGTGCAGACATAGAGTCACAGACTACAGATGCAACTTTGTTCTGGACTGAGATAGACCAGGACAGAATCAAGAACCATAGACAGAGGAACAAACAGACTGTAGATGTGATCACAGATGGACCTAAGTAGACCCACAGACAGTCACACTCTTTTCTTTCTTATAGGTCACATCACGTTTTATAAACCGTCCTCTTTTAATCCAGCTGCTCACGGCCTGATGTGACTCAGTGAAGTACCCTCTTTGTTTGTTTGCTTCGAGCCTCCAAGTTGAGTCACTGTGAGCATCCACCCATCCCTCAGAGAACAGCCACACACTGAGCAGAGCGACGGTCTGTCAGGCACACACAGACCCTAGCTACCAGGAATTCCTGAGAATCTAAACCATCTTTAAACCCTGAGAGTTTCAAAAGACTTCCAGGCTGTCATCCAGAGATTGTCTCATACTTGGAGCACAGATAATCACCCCGGAGTCTGCCTCGGTTATTTCTGATGGAGAGATCACTCTCACGCTGCTAACATATCTTGAGATGATACTTTGCCCCACAGCAATTTACAGCAGCAATCTGAGGTATGATTTCAGGAGGGCTATGAGCATCATCAGGAGACGTGGTATTAATATCTCTCACGTTGTTTCCAGAGCTGCAGGGACAGTGTGTGTTAGTCTCATTGAGCCCTGCGTGTGACTCAGATCACCCATCATCAGAACAATGACTGTTATTCAGCAGCAGCTTTCCTGTTATGCTCCCACATTTGATCGAGGGAACATCATCTCTTCTTATTTCCCTTTGTGCAGCTCTCTGTATTTCTGATGATATCACAGCTCAGAGGTCAGAGGTTAAACTCTTCCAGCCGGGTAGAGATGGCCTGACCACACGAAACCAGCGTGAATGGGGATTATTTCAGCATAGCAGAAAGATCACTTCTGACCATAACAAGCTCCCGGCTGACCGCAGTCCTCCCCTCCTCAGCTCTGATGATGAAATTATCTCCTCTGGGACAGACCAAAACCATCTCCACTGTGTGTGTGTCAAAGTGTGTGTGTGTGTCTGTGTCACTGTGTGTCTCTGTGTGTGTGTCTGTGTGGGCGGTGTTGGGAATGTGGGTGAGGGGGTCGAGGTTTTGGACTCATGAGTCATGGGTCAGGTTGGTGTGGATAAACTTTAGTTCTGATTGAATAAACACAAACCTCTCTGGTTCACTGAGTCCAGGTCCATGAGGCAGAGATTGCTGCCAACAGAGAGAGCAGAGCGGAGGGGAGGGGGGGCGGTCTCATAAAGTGTTGAATGACCAAAACCTTTAATCTGGTGCAGCCTTTGGAGCAATGCCACCACATGTGACATCTTCATTTAGGACAGAGAAAACTGCTGCTCTATGTGGTTATGACTCAGAGAGCAGTAAATGGACAGTGCAGCATTTAGAGACCCTGGTAATACTAAAATGCACATTTACAGATTTTGCTCAGTATTGTTACCATTCCAGTGTTTTTTTTTTTTGTTTTTTTTTACCTCACACTGATACTATGTGAAGTTTTGCAGATGTTCTGTAGTAGACCAGAGTACAGGACACAAAACCTGAGGAGCTCAGTTTCATCAGATTCTGTCCAAAAGGTGTCGAGATATTTCCGCCTGTCGAGAATTGATCCGACATGACAAGATAAAATATGATAAGATACGACCTGACACAACACGACACAACACTTTATGATACGGCATTAATCAATGCATTAGGACAAGATAAGACACAAAACTATGATACACATCATAATACGGCATGATAAAACACGAAACAATAATACACCACATGATACGACACGATAATACCCAACAAGATACGTTAATACACAATACGATAGGACACCATAAAACAGGACATGATAAAACACGACACGAGTTAATACACCATAAGATAGGAAACGATAAAACAGGACACGCTATGTTAATACACAACTAGACACAACACGATAATACCCAACAAGATACGATGAAATAATACACAACATGAAACACAACATGATACGTAAATACACGACATGATATGTAAATACACAACAAGATACAACACGATAATACACCACATGATACGACACGATAAAACACAACATGATACGTTAATACACGATAAAACACGACATGATACGTTAATACACGATAAGATAGGATGCGACGAAATAATACATGACATGATACGACACGATAATACACGACATGAAACACAACACGATATGTTAATACACAATAAGATACGACACGATAGGTTAATACACATCAAGATACAACACAATAATGCACGACATATGTTAATACACGATAAAACACGACACGATAATACACAACAAGATAAAACACGACATGATACGTTAATACAGGATAAGATAGGACACGATAAAACACGACACGATAATACACAACAAGATACGTTAATACACAATACGATAGGACACCATAAAACAGGACATGACAAAACACGACACGAGTTAATACACCATAAGATAGGAAACGATAAAACAGGACACGCTATGTTAATACACAACAAGACACAACACGATAATACCCAACAAGATACGACGAAATAATACACAACATGAAACACAACATGATACGTAAATACACGACAATACACGACATGATACGTAAATACACAACAAGATACAACACGATAATACACGACATGATACGACACGATAAAACACGACATGATACGTTAATACACGATAAGATAGGACACGATAAAACACGACCCGATAATACACAACAAGATACGTTAATACACGATAAAACACGACATGATACGTTAATACACGATAAGATAGGACACGATAAAAACACGACACGGATAATACACAACAAGATATCGTTAATACACGATAAAACCCGGACCTGATACGTTAATACACGCTAAGATAGGACACGATAAAACACGACACATAATACACTAACAAGATACGTTATAACCACGATAAAACACGACATGATACGTTAATACACGATAAGATAGGACACGATACAACACGACACGATAATACACAACAAGATACGTTAATACACGATAAAACACGACATGATACGTTAATACACGATAAGATAGGACACGATAAAACACGACACGATAATACACAACAAGATACGTTAATACACGATAAAACACGACATGATACGTTAATACACGATAAGATAGGACACGATAAAACACGACACGATAATACACAACAAGATACGTTAATACACGATAAAACACGACATGATACGTTAATACACGATATGATAGGACACGATAAAACACGACACGATAATACACAACAAGATGCGACGAAATAATACATGACATGATACGACACGATAATACACGACATGAAACACAACACGATAGGTTAATACACATCAAGATACAACACAATAATGCACGACATATGTTAATACACGATAAAACACGACATGATACGTAAATACACAACAAGATACAACACGATAAAACACGACATGATACGTTAATACACGATAAAACACGACACGTTAATACACAACAAGATACGACACATTAATACACTACAAGATACAGCACGATAGGTTAATACACATCAAGATATCACACGATAAAACACGACACGATACTATAAAAAAATATAACACGATAATACACAACACGATATGACACGACAAGATAAAACAAGACAAAGTAACACGACAAGATAAAACAGGAGAAAATACGACACGATAAAACACAACACGATAAACACGACATGATAGGAAACGACACAAATCGTATACCTTCATTTCCAATGGGGGATGTTTGTTGTAGACTGAAAACCGCACACTTGGTGTTCCATCCACAGTAACACTTTGAATTAAAACAAACTTAAAAACATTGGAAAGTATCTAAACAGTTTCTGAGTGTTGGATCTCTTTTGAATAATCATCATACATGGAGCTACGCAACTAATATCTGACTATAAACAAATATGGAAGGAGGTTTCATGACAGTTTGTCAGCCAATAAATTTCACAGAAATAATAATAATAAACATTGTTCAGTGTTATGTGGACATGACTACAGCTCAATAATGACTTCAGACCTCCATCTGAAGTATTTCAACCCTCCATCAGGCAGTGAGCCGGAGACTGTCTGAGAAGCTCTCTGCTAACCTCCACAGATAATGCTGTTTTCATTACGCTTTGTTTAATCTGCTTTGATAAGAAGCAGAAGTTCTTTAGTGCTTCCAGAAGTTACGTGTCCCTGGAAGGGGGGGGAGATGTTTTTCTCATGAATCATAACATTGTAATAGCTGCTTTCACAGTTATATACTCTATTAACTCAGCTGGTGTTTGGCAGGAGGGAAACCTGGAGGAGCTTACGGCTGGAACGTCTCAGTTTAAAGGAGGAGGAGAGAAACATTTCAGCCTTTTGTATGCCAACTGCAGCCCTGCCTCACATGTCAGGACTGAAAATATTGATCTGTTGTAAATATCTGTGAGTTAGAGTCCAGACATCAGCAGCATCACACTAACTCTGTGAAGCAGAAGACTTTCTGTCATGCCTTCCTGTTTTCTTTATTTCATATCTCTATCCTTTCTGTATTGGATTTATTGATTGGTCATCACCACAGCAGCAGTTCTTATTTTCTGTGATGACTGCTTTTCTTTATCTTAGTTTTTAATGATTCAGAGTTTATTTTTGAGTTGGAAACAGCAGTTGTGGCAATAGTTTCCCCAAGTCTTTCTCAATGTTCAGGTTTTTAAGCTCCTGTGAGGAGTTTTCAGCTGTTAATGAAACAGACTGAGGTTAATACCGACGCCTCTTTACGGTCTACAAACACAAACAGCACCATCAGGGAGGAAACTGAATATTGTTTGTAGTTATTTTAATACTTGTTAGCTCCGAATGTTAGATGAAGAGAGTTACAGCATGCCAGCCTTTGTTTATATTGTCCATGGTGAGGATTTGTGGGTGAGTGTTGCATGTTATTGTTGAGACACAGCAGGATCAGGGAGGCGGTTTAGCTCAGCGATTAAATAGCACACCCCGTTTACTCAGGCTGTACTCATCGAAGTGGGCGGCCCAGGTTCAAATCTAATCTGCGGCCCTCTGCTGTCACCTTGTGTCCCATCCTCTCAGTAAAGGCTTTAAAAACAATCATGAATAATCGTATTGTGCAGATCCGCAAGAAGTCGAAGTGTACCACGTTTCCACGAGGGGGCGCCAAAACTGATGCAAAGTGAAAGTTTCTCATAGGAGCTTTAACTTTAACAACACTGAGTTTACTTTGTGTCACATGTTAGCATGCTAACTTGATAAAATACACAAAATGCAGATGGGGGTCAGGAAGTGATTTGCAGCAGTTGGCGCAGAAACATAAACACAAGAAAAATGCCTATGCTTTGCGTTTTTTACGGTTTACCTAACCGATCAAACAGAGAGAAGTCGATAAGTTTTTATCATGTCCCAATGGTCGTGGTTCACAAGGGGGAAAAATGCAAAAAACTCTCTGAGAAACGATGGAAACACTGGATAGCAACGAGTCGGATTATGCCCGTGTGTGTGATGACCACTTTGTCCAGGGTAAGTTAAAGTAATATATGTATGCTGTATATATGTCTATGTTTAGGTAGCTAACTCCTTCCATACTTTGTAATGTTACTTTTTTCCCATCTTTGTTCTGCAGGAGTTTTTAACCATTAACGACAAACAATAGGTAGTAATTGGTAATGTTAGCCAGAGAGCTGATTTAAGTTATTTGTTTACTTGCTGCAAACTACGTAACTGGACTGTTTAGAGTGGTTAACCTGCGGTGAGTAAACTAACGTTAGTGTTGATAGCATTGTGGCTAGGAGGACAATTCATATGGAAGTTAATTAAAAAATACTCACCCTGGTGAAAACCCCACGACAATCGTTGTTGAGCACCTTGATACCCAGGTCGTGGACCCAACCACTCAAAAAGATCATGAGCCTCAAGGCTTTTAAATGCCTTAATTTGCTCGGTGGTGTAAAATGAAGTCTGGAGGACGAGGTAGTTAATGATGTCAACAGAAGACACATTCAGAAATAAACTTGGGTCAGTTAAAAAAATCAGAAGTCCTCATGAGATAAGGATCTTTTCCGACATAATCCAGAATTTTTGACTGTATCGCTGTATTATTAGTGTCTAGAGCAGCACAGGGGGGCGGCTGTGCTCAGTGGGTAGAGTCAGTCGTCTATCAATCGGAAGGTTGGTGGTTCGATCCCAGCTCACATGCCGAAGTGTCCTTGAGCAAGACACTGAAACCCCAAATTGCTCCCTCTGTTGTTCAGAGGTGTGTTAATGTGAACGAATGAGATTAGCTAACACTGATGGTCCCTCACTACATAGCAGCCTCTACCATCAGTGAGTGAATGGGTATGAATGGATGAATGTGACGAGTAGTGTAAAAGCGCTTTGAGTGGTCAGAAAGACTAGAAAAGCACTATATAAGAACAAGTCCATTTACCAAGTCCATTTACCACAGTACGGGCTTTCCTCGGTTGTGTCCATTCTGAAATTTACTTCCTGACCTCCATTTGAATTCCACACGTCACTGGCATCACGTAATTGCAAACAACCTATTGTCATTGTTAGCATGTTTCCATGCTAAAGACAGTATATCTCTTGATGCAGTCTTTAAGAACTCGTCTCAGAGGCAGAGAGAGAATGTTATAATATCTGTAAGTTTCCTGTCGGTCCATAAACATGAACGTTGATCAGAAACAGACCCGTGTGTTTGACTTTAAGGGCCCGCAGCGTTAACTCCTTGTTATAGTTCTTGGCCATGCAGTCGGGATCTGTGTCCAGCCCAGACCAGCGTATCTCGGTGGCCGTCTTCTGACCTCTCTCTTTGGACCCCTTGCTCCCACATAACAACTGTTGCTGTGGTAACGCCTTAACCAGGGCACAATCGCTGACCAGCAGGAAACGTGCAGGGCGTCGGGCTAATGAGAGCCTCTGTGAGAGACGGGGTGTGTTCCCAGCAGGTGGGAGACCTCTGCGTCACTCTGACAGAGGGGGTTTTCCGTGTTGTTGTTCCACAGTTCTTTGTCTGAAAGGTTTCCACCGTCTGTCTCATACCTCTGAAGTGTTTCCCTCGTTCCACAGCGAGTCCTCAGGGTGTACATCACTGATGGAGGAGCAGAAACATGCAGGAATGTGGAAACTTGATGGATCTGATTAATCACAACACATCATTGAGGAGTAATTGACCCTGATTGACCCGTCCTCTCTCTCTCCTTGAGTCTGGAGTGAAACAACACAAGTCTCTCATGAACTCTGAATATCTGAGCAGAGTTTCTGACTAAGACGGATGCTCAGATTACAGTTTGTCTCTTGGTGGAATTAAGTGTAATCCAACATTTCCTCCAAGGATCTCTGCCTGAATGTGTCTGAAGGAGGACTGATTGCTGCTCGTTGTGTTTTTCTGTGTAATCGATCACGCTGAGGCTGAAGTGTGGAAACACGGAGAGCGAGGAGGATCGAGCTGCGGCAGGAAATGGAGCGTTGCCAGTTTGGCCCCACTTCAAGTCAGAGAGTAATTATATTAGCCTATGTACGGACTGATCCTGGACCTGATCTACTGTCCAAACACACACACACACACACACACACACACACACACACACACACACACACTACACACACACACACCAACACACACACACATCACACACACACACACACACACAGACATACACTAAGCTTGGCTTTGCTACAGTGGTGAGGACATGTTCTATGTGAGATTATCTCGGGTTGATTTAAAGAATCATATAAAAAATAATGAGAACAAACAGTTAACACACAACTTTTACTGAAGCAGCATTGTAAGATCGAGTGCTCTCAACTCACTCAACTCAACTTTATTTATAAAGCACTTAAAAACGACCACAGCCGTAACAAAGTGCTGTACATAAATAGACAAACAACGCAGGCATAAAAACAATTAAAACACAGGATAATAAAACAATAAAAACAATAAAACAATAAATAAAAACAAGCCATAAAACACTAAAACAGGAGCCTCATGCTGGGTTGAAAGCCAAGGAATAAAAATGGGTTTTAAGATGAGTTTTAAAAATGGACAGTGAGGAGGCTTGTCTAATGTGGAGGGGAAGCTCATTCCATAATTTTGGAGCAGCAACAGAAAAAGCTCCATCCCCTGTGCTGTTATACTGAATATCAATATGGCTGTGAATCGTTTGAAGCGAACTCAACTCTGAGTCTAATATTGTTTTCATTAAAGTGTCATGAGTTAATATTTACCCTTTAGCTAAACATCTCAAGAATTGAGTCCAATGCGGAAGTGTTAAATACTGCAGTTCATCAAGTGTCCACTAGAGGCTGGCTCTGGAAGTACCGGAAACCACATACACACCAATTCAAAAAAAAGCGATCTTAACAGCAGAAATTAAAATGTTTTACAGCCGGGTACAAAAGACGAGTGTAGGCTGGATACTCATTTTTCGATCGGCACACACTGTACGGGGGGTGAGTTTTTCATAACGCTGCAATTTGGAAGAGTTTGAGATTACAAGTCGTCCAATGAGAGGCCCAGCTGACTTGATTGACAGGCGGGAACACTGTAGCTGTTGGCAGGAGGCTCAAAGCCCTCCTCTTTACTCACACTTCGCTCGACAGAAGTTAGGTTGAGTTCACATTTCCAATATGCACCCGCCGACGATTGGCCTCAAAACAGCGCTTCAGAAACAGATGGGTGACGTCACGGACTTGTCCATTGTTTATACAGACTATGGGGTAGCCTAAACTCTGCTTTCCTTCTCATCCTGACTGTGACAGACACATGAAACATGTAGCAGCAGTTCTGTGCTGATGTACTAAAAGAGAATACTGCTAGTCGACTTGGTTCAAACTAACTTCTTCACTCCCTGAAACGTTGATATGAAGAGTCAGTTAGCGAGCAGCATCTCATCACATTC
>NC_048274.1:5418201-5550701 GCF_009762535.1 Notolabrus celidotus
TCTTCACTCCTATAAACGTTGAACATTCAAACTGAATGAATCCTTTAGAGAGGTGATGAATGTGAAGACTTCAGTAGAAACCTTCCTCACACACTTTCTGACATTTATCCACTTTCATGAACCTTGTTCGATTTGATATCCTGCGTCCGTCTCTCCTCACACTTCATACAATTAGCAGCAGAATTAGTTGCTGAGAGTTAACTCAGCTAAGCTGTGGTCGTAACAATCAAAACAACGGGCTGAAAGAGCTTCAAATGCTCCACAGAGCTGAGGGAACAACTGTCTCTCACACAACGATCCAAACTAATCAGCAGAGCTTAGAGCAGCTTTCTTCAACACTGACTGTCGTGCCATGAGGAACGACCAAAACACCCCCGCGTCTCCAAACCTCTTCAGTGACCTTTTCATGACTACGTCCTTGTGAGTGTAGCTGCACGCACACACACACACACGCACACACACACACACACACACACACAGCGACACAGCGACCTTGTGCCTCAGTGTTGGCACGTTATCAACATTATTTCCATATTTCTTTTCTCTCTGTAGTCCCAGCTGTTCATCCATCAAGACTCCACTCATTAACAGCGGGCAATGAAGGGGATGAAATGGAGGTATTGTGCTGTATCTTGTTTAAACACACACACACACACACACACACACACACACACACACACACACACACACACACACACACACACACACACACACACACACACACACACACACATCCATTGTGGTGCTTTTGTTGAGGCAGATCAGCAGTGTAGTCAGTCATGCTGCTGTAAGATCTCAGCCATGATCTGTTTGCAGCTGGATCTGCTGAAACCTCTAGGGGCTCCTCCCTGAGCTCTCTGCCAAATTGTTGCATTAAAAGAGAATCTCCACCTTATGCTGAGACTCCACCTGAAGGAGCAGCTCTGAGGGCTCCTCTCCAACATCAGGAGACACCCTGAGTTATTACCCAACACGGGACGAGTGCAGAGGGACGGAGAGAAAGAACTGTACATGATTAACAAGTGATGACAAGCGGACCAGCCTGCATGCAATCTGTGTGTGTGTGTGTGTGTGTGTGTGTGTGTGTGTGTGTGTGTGTGTGTGTGTGTGTGTGTGTGTGTGTGTGTGTGTGTGTGTGTGTGTGTGTGTGTGTGTGTGTGTGTGTGTGTGTGTGTGTGTCCTCCCTGCTCTCCTGTCTTTATTGAAAAAGCCGCTGTGTGTGTATTTAAACTTGATGTTTCTTGTTCAGAAACAGGATCTAGATGTGATATTGATCAGTGAAGTGTTGCAGCAGACTGCAGCTCTGAGCTTGTTGATGGTTGGTTGACTTTAACTTTGGCTGCGGTGAGACCGGCTGTGTTTGCATGTTGAGTCTTGTAAAGTAATTATAGCTGGTCACTGATGAAGCTAACGTGTTATTGCTGCTGTTTCCCAGAAGAACTGATGCAGCGTGCACATTTCATCATGAGATCCAAATGAACTGCAGTTCACAGATGAACAATGGGGATGACTTTATAAACAAAACAATGACAAAAGGAAATATTACTGATCTAATAGTTCATTTTAAATTGTTAAAATAATGAAAAGGTAGCCCCTGGAGTAGAGTTCTTAATCTGACATCATGAATTCATCTGCTTCTGATATTTTGCTCTTTCAATACACATGGGTACACTGCATGACATTCAACCACAGTTTGTACAAAAGTTGTGTCACTCAGAGGTGTTATTAAGCCGCTGCATGGTCAGGTTCTGCATGGTCCGATGCTGCATGGTCAGGTTCTGCATGGTCCGATGCTGCATGGTCAGGTTCTGCATGGTCCGATGCTGCATGGTCAGGTTCTGCATGGTCAGGTTCTGCATGGTCAGGTGCTGCATGGTCAGGTTCTGTATGGTCTGGTTCTGCATGGTCAGGTTCTGTATGGTCTGGTTCGGCATGGTCAGGTTCTGCATGGTCAGGTTCTGTATGGTCTGGTTCTGCATGGTCAGGTGCTGCATGGTCAGGCTCTGCATGGTCAAGTTCTGCATGGTCAGGTACGACATGGTCAGGTTCTGCATGGTCAGGTTCTGCATGGTCAGGTGCTGCATGGTCCAATGCTGCATGGTGAGGTGCTGCATGGTCAGGTTCTGCATGGTCAGGTTCTGCATGGTCAGGTTCTGCATGGTCAGGTGCTGCATGGTCAGGTTGTGCATGGTCAGGTGTGGTCATGTAGGCGAGCTACAGACTTGTGATGTGACGGCCACAGAGAAACGTTGGGCGGCGTTGGCCTTGTGATTTAGGCGAGTGCCCCGGATACAGAGGCTATAGTCCTCTTTGCAGCAGGTGCTGGTTCGACTCCCAGCCTCGACCGTGGGCTACATCTCCCTCACTCTCTGCTCCCCACATTTCCTGTCTCTCTTCAGCTGTCCTGTTCAGTTCAATGTATTTGAAAACGCCCCCAAAAGTCACGAAAGGGAAAGAAAGGAAATAAGGTCGATGATTTCTGCATAGTTATTTTTACTGTCGTATCCGTCCGAGTGGTTTCAGACAAAGCTTCTCACTTTAACTCAGAGGTGTAAGTCGCTCTTCCCTCAATGACGGTCTGTAAATACTTTCAGACTGCATGTTGGACCAATAACTTCTCTTTATTATTTTCTGTCTTGTCTTCAGATATTAACCACAGCTGCTTTTTGTATTTTTGTTCCACTGCTGAAAAAATATGAACTAAGAATCAGATTTCCCTGGTGGGACATAAAGAACAGAGCAGAACAGACACCGTCTGGAGGAGCCGTGCTAAAGAGATATATAACAACAAGTTAAATTCCCTTCCCATCACTCAACCTCTCCATCTCCTTCTTCCCATGTCTGCTGCCTGAGCTCTGACATACCCGCCTGCATACTTTGACCATAAACAGGCATGAGGGAGGCTGGATCTGAATGAACAAAACAAAACAAGCTCCGCAAACATGCACATGAGGGTACACATGGCGAAACAGCAGAACAACTGGACTTCTTTAGTGCAGATTCAGATTCCACCTGCTCCATGTAGTGACATTTTGAAGCAGCATGCCACCCCACCCAGCTGCTCAGACTGTCAGGAGCTGATTTCATGTTCCTCCAGCTTGATATGGAAGTCATTAAGCTGAGTATAATTTGCCTGAGCAGTTTAATGTGTGAAGCAACTGTTAGCATAAAAAAACTGTGGGTTGTTGAGTTTAATGTCACTGCACCACAAACCACAACACATGCACACACTTTGGCACATCCTCACCGAGCACCCTCTGCCAAGAGTCCCGTCCTGCAGCTGTCTTTATGCTCCTAACCAGAGACATGTGTGTGAAGGTGGACAGGAACTTTGTTTAATACTCCGGGGACGGGCGAACACAGAGAGAGGGATGAAAGAAGAATTGGATAAATCTGTGGAGAAGAAGAGGAAGAGGACGGGGAGTCGTTTAGAAAGAACAAGAAGAGAAAAGGGACAGAGGAGGAGAGGAGGGAGAGAAAGACTGATCTCAGGGCTTACAACAGAAAGAGTATGATGTGGATGAAAGGAGATTTGAATAAAGGAGATGAGGAGCGTTGGCACTGATGGTCTCTGAGTGCAGCTCAGCGTTGATATGATTCATGTGAGAACCATCAGGATGTTCTTTATGAGCGGAAGAGGAACAGGAAAGGAGGAGGCTGCAGCAGAACAGTGGACGTATATGTTTGTCAGGAAAGGACGCTTTATGACATGCTGATTGTGTGACATGAGATGCCCTTTGGTTGTGTGTTCAGACGGTGTGAGAGATATATGAGAGTGAGAGTGCACTCACATGCTGCTGAGGGGATCAGGGAACAGGCGTGGTTGTTCCTGGCTCTGGTCTCTGTGCTGGATTCCATTCAGGAACAACTTTTAGTTCTGTTCAACATGACCGATCAATAACTGATCTCACATCTGGAGTTTGATGCATAATCATCACCAACTCTCATTAATCTCTTGTAGAATAAATTCAGTTTTCTGTCAGTCAGGAGGAACTTTCTGCCAAACCTCCAGTTTGACGTTTCAGTTTGACGTTTCCTGCAAAGTTTCTGGTTAACAGAAAAGCTGGCTGTTGGATTTCAGCCACATGAGGCTGCTAATGTTCCAGTAAACTCTGGGCCCTCTTCACACTGTTTCCTTATCCATAACCTGTCATAACTCTGCCTCAGACTCTCAGGATACTTCTCATATGAACTTGTAAAGAGAGAGCTTGCAGTCGATGGAGCCAAAACACTGAGCTGATGACATTAAGACAGGGAGCTGTCACAGAGAGAGATTCCAACATGCACCTTCACGTCAGCCATCATCTAAAGCATCTTTACATGTTTCCCTCCGTCTTGTCCCAGAGCTGACGTGGTTTTAAGGATCACATTGTTTGAGTTCATGAATCTGCATGCAGCGTTTGTTCTGCCTGGTTTTGGTTTGAACTCTCCATCCTGCATACAGAACAGCATCCTGACACACCGTGTCGCTCCCTGTTAGAGTCTGCTGGAGAGCAAACAGCTGGTCATGTGCTGCTTGTCATCTGATGTGACGGCCGACTCGCTCTCACATTGTGTTATTATGGAGGTTGGACTCTGGTCATTGTGGGATGGCGTGTCGGCCGGCTGAGAACATCTGGATGAGAAACTCTGAACAAACAGTGTGATTACCAATTAGTTCTCCTGGCCTGGGAACGCAGGAACGCAAACAAAGAGAGTTTCAGAGAGAGACCCCGAGGGAGGACCAGGGTGTGCACTTTGTTTCACAAGTTTCTTTAACTTCACAGTTTCTCAGATTCTCTGCGGAGGAATTTATTTCACATTCAACAAATATAAGAGACCACGTTCTGCTGCTGTGAAGGAATCTCACTCAGCCTCATTTAACCCGCCGCTGCGCTGGCTGTTAGTCATCACTCACACCACAAACAGCATTAAGTCTGTTGGTCTCCTGCTGTCTACGTTCCACAGGGGAACAAAGATGCCCACGAGGCCAGGTCCTCCACCCTCATGATAACCATCCAGTGACTCAGCATGTTTCCACTTGTCCTGTTAAGAGACGACCACGAGTCCACACACGGCGATTACTCTGACTCAGTCTCTAAACCTTTAAAGTCTTAAATCCTCAAACTGTCAGCTGCAGGAAAAACCCAGATTTCACATCATCACAGCTCGATGTCAGATTACTGAGGAGATTAGAAGCTTTAGTTTGATTGCTGTGTTAGCATTAATATGAGGAAACACATTGTCTCAAACACCAGCTCTAATCTAAGCTTTCATAATGAAGCTGTGATCTCAGCTCTGTGAGGGTCAGCCGCTCATAAACATCATGAGAGGAGAATCAAAGTCTCACGAGATGACTAACAGAGCTTTGCAGGAGACGGGTGTGTCGTACACAGAAACACACGCCAGGCAGAGGAGAGATGAGTCAGCGTTTCAGGATCTTTAGTTTGTATAAATTTACCCTCAAATATCTTCACATGTCATTCTTACAGGGTTAAAAACAGACCAGCTGCACCCTCGTGGACAGAGGTTGTTTTTAAACGGACGACCAAACTCTGTTAATAACGAGAGTCATGTTTGCAGGTGTGACAGCATTAGCAGGACAACAAGTCCTCACACCAGAATGATGAAGTAGGTTCTCTGAACATCGTGCCTAGAACTACAAACTGTATACAGGAGTGGTTAAAGCATGTATGTTCCCTTTCTATCTCCACTGTCAGGACTACAGGGACTCAACGAGACCATGTTTGTCCGACGTGTGCTGCTCTGAAATGTAAAGAAAGCTACTGGCAGCTCTGATGGATGATTTTTAAATCAGTCTTACCTCAAACGAAGTAAAGAGGTTTAGTTCAGGAGTTTAAGGTGCACCATGTTTTTCTGCAGGTCCATGTTACTGCTGGCTGCCCCTCTGCACTCGGCCCTGAGACTGCATGACAAGAGATTCAAATCTTAATCAATATTTTCCTTCAGTTATTAAAGAAAGTCAAAATGTAATATATCTTTATCTTAATGCATGAACACTAAAATGTTTAACTTTATAATTTAATGTTGATGAAACTGGTCTACTTAAATGTTAAATATATGATTTGCAGTTTGACTTTAAACCGTTCAGTGTAAATGCTTTCTCTGATCACGGGGAGGACAGCTGCTGCTGCTGATCACTGACGCCCACTCGAGGAGGGAGAGCTGCTGAAGAGGCGGTCTGTGTGTACAGCGCTGTGTCAAAGGGTTTAATGGAAAGTTGACCTGAAGGGAAAAGTGTGGATGGAAAGAAGCACGGGGACGACTGCAGCCTGGAGACGAGTATAGAGACGATTCAGGGACTCAGCAGAGATTCACGAGGAGAGGACTGAGTCAGAGCATCCGGAGCCACCACACAGACATCTTCAGGTGAGAGACCTGTAACATCCTTCATGTCACTCCTGAACCAGAGACCACTTCAGAGAGTCTGACCTGGGCTCACAGAGAACTGGACTGATGCTCAGTGCTCCAAAGTCCTCTTTAAGATGAACTTTAGTATTTCATCAAGGTCCTACAGTCGAAGAAGAGGAGTGACTGTAGATCACTTCATGCTTCATCTGCTGACAAGCTTTATGGAGACCCAGCACCTGCCCACAGCGCCAAAACTACGACCACACCATACGTCTCAAACACACACACACACACACACACACACACACACACACACACACACACACACACACACACACACACACACATCTCTCTGTGCGTCAGTGAATGAATCAGTGTGTGTGTGTGTGCGTCTGTGCGTGTGTGTGTAAGTTAATCGTGGATCTGTTTCAGTACAAAGCGGTTCAGAGAGCCTCATGAGCTCATTAGAGGAGTTCTGGTTCACAGAGACCGGGCTCTCTGCCAGCAGAGTACGGTCCTGATCCTGGAACTCATTCATCATCTATAGAAAGTCCTGAACCCGTCCCAGCCGACGTATGAACCGGTCCCCACACACGGAGCTCACAGACCTCCTGTCATCCTGCTTTATGTCTCTCCGATGTTTCATCCTCTAACAATGAAAGAAGAGATATCTTCCATCTGTAGAGCTCTCTGCTCTCGCTCCTTCCTCCCTCACTAACTTGGGGCCCTGTTGGGGCCCTCCTCTTTTCATCTCTCTCCGCGTTGTGTACGTCTCTGTTTGCAGCATGGACAACTTCCCTCATCTCTGCTCAGGGTCAGATACAGGACAGCCATCCTTTGAGTGTTTCATCTCTAAGGACCAACACACAGTGTCTCCTCTCTGCTCTGTTTCTGTGACAGGACGTCATTCTTCAGTCAGAACCACAAACTGTATGAACATGGATGTAGTCTCTGTGACGTCACCCGTCTGTTCCTGAAGCTGATCGTCAGCGGGTGCCAAATTGGAAATGTTAAACTCAACCTAACTTCTGTGGAGCTAGTGTGAGGTAAAGAGGCGGGCCTTTAGCCTCCTCGCTAATAGCTACAGTGTTCCCGCCTATCATTCAAGTCAGCCACGCCCTTATTTGGGCAAAACTCGTAAGTTTAATATCTTTGAAAATACAGAGTTATGATAAATTCACCCCGATAGAGAAATGAGCTATTCAGACAACAACTGTCTTTTGAACCAGGCTGTAAACATGTCTATTTAAAGATCGTCTCTTTGAATGCGTGTGTATGTTGTTTCTGCAGTCAGCCTCTAGTGGACGCTCGAGGAACTGCAGTTTATAACACTTCAGCATGGGCTTCATATTTTAAAAACCAGAGGTTGCTGCTTGGTCAAAGCTTTCCAGAGCGTGCAGAAGTCTCTTGTTTCTGTAACGTCTCTTTACAAACGAACGTCTCAGATTAAAGTCTGAGTATTTTTATCTGTTCTGAAACCTGATTTCAAGCTAACATCTGTAGCTCTATTAAAGCAGTATCAGTTATTATCTTCATCTGTCTCCTGAGGTAAAGTGTCTCACATTTATACTCTAGAGCTTCAAACACAAATAAAAGAGAGTAAAGATGAAACAGACATCGAGCTGCGAGCTTAGAGTCAGAGGGAGGAACAAGATCGTTTTATTGAGTGTGTCACATCCTGAACAAACACATCCCACTAAACGCTTTCTGTCAAAGGAAAACAAAACACCACAATCATGAAGTCCAGACACCGACGGTCTGAAGAACATCTGATCCCACGGTCACATCCAGTTCCCTGCTCCACCCGCCATCAGAGGATCCGGTCCAGGTGCTGTGAGGGTTTAAGATCTCAGCTCATCAGATCATGAACTGAGAGCCGGAGAGGTAACGAGAGTCTTTCCAGATGTTGCTCTCTCCACAGTTAGTCGTCCTCCTCTTACACTGACAGCAGCGCCTGAACTCGGACAGCTTATCCACCAGCAGCTCTCCAGCAGACCTGAGCACAGGGAGACAGGACCAGGCTCTAATCATGCAGGTCTTAATGTTTAAAAGTTGAACTGCATCACCTGAGAGGAACAGAGTTTGAGTCTGAGCAGCTCATCTCAGTCTGAGACTTCATGTCTAAACTCAGCAGGGTGTCTGCAGCACCGGACCTCAGTCAGGACCTAACAGGGTCTCTTGTTCTCTTGATCTTTGTTTGTGAATCAGCAGTGAAACGATTCTCTGGTTCATGAACATCAGGAGGCAGTTTATCAGAAACTATCTGACACAAACAAAGACTGAGGTAAACACAGACCTCAGGAAGCGCTTCTCCTCCTCCTCTCTGTCGTGTTTCAGCCTCACACAGCGACTCCAGTCGTCCTCCAGCGACCTGCTGACGTCCCGCTGCTGCTCAGAGCGGTTAATACGACCCAAAATGAACCTGAACAAGAAACACACCAGAGAAGACCATCATCCCGAGAACCCCCTAGAGAAAGGTGCTGCATCATCTGCTTCTTCACCTCCTCTCTCTCTCTCTACTCACTCCATCCTGTTGTGTTGGAGCATTTCCTTCTCCTCCTCCAGCTGCTCTTGGTGTTGGTGCTGTGCGTCGGTCTTCTTCTGTGTGGCGGTGCTGAAGTTATCCTGAAACACCTGCAGGTATCCAGAGTAACATGAGCTTCAGTACATGGAGGACCAGCAGAGAGGAAACTAATCCACTGTTAGAGCAGATTATTACCCGGCTCTCTTACTGATCTAACAGCTGTGTAAGATGCTTGATTCTGATTGGTCTAAACCCCTTGATGACGGTTATTAACTTTCACTAACATGAGCAGGTGAGAGAAACTTTAGGTTCTCTACAAAGAAACTTGAACCCTGAGCGGTGGGGATGATAGCAGCAATTGTTGTTTTTCGTTGTAAAGGTTGAAACTGAAAAGCGAACAGAGGTGACCTCGCTCGGCTCTCTGACCTTCTGCGCTCTCTCTCGGTTCTCCATGTTGCTGGCTGCCATCTCACAGCGAGGGAACCCTGAGCCGTCAACTTGGCACTGAGGAGGGTCGCTGCTCTTCTTATCTCCCACCTTAAAGACAACACAGGAGACACTTCAGTCACCGGGTTCCTCTCACACACACTGCGGCGTAACAACCTTCATAAACTAACAGGTCGGTCACATGTAGGGAAGAACGGGGAAAGACACACTGACGAGGAGGATCGGATGAGGAAGTGGCCTATAGAGACCAGAGGAGATCTTGAAGTGGATAACTTCAGGTGGAGAGAGACAGGAAATGTAGCAGAGAGAGGAGCAGCAGATGGTCCAGACTGGGAGTCGATCGCATGCTCACAGCGGGCTAAAGCTTGTGAAATAGAAACATGAAAGCAGCTGATAGATTGTTCTCTGCCTGCACGGTGTCCATGACAGGCAGGGTAGGAGGTGACCTTTGACCCCCAGCCTTCCTCACTCAGAACAGCTGGTTTACAAAACTATAATTTAATAAATAATCTATAATCTATAATCTAAAGTGTGAAGGGTTCTTGCCTGAGTGTCCAGCGCTCTCTTGTAACATGTGGTTCTCTGATGTTTCTGCTGGAGCTGCTGAGCTTTCTGCAGAGCTAATCTGAAACATGAGACATCAGTTATCACAGCGGATCATCATCTGAGACCCCTGTGATGTGACCCAGTAGCAGACTCACTCCTGGACCAGCTGGACCTGGTCTAGACGCTCCATGAGGAGACGGCTGTGCTGGTCTTGCGCCTCGTGTTGTCGGCGGCTCTGTATCTGGCTCTGCAGGTCGCTCATGTAGTGGTGCTGCTGGATCCTCCGGGTTGCCGTCAGGGGCCGAGTCGGGAAGATGAACGAGGTCTGAATGTGAGCAGCAGGAAGACGATCATACACTCTTACACGCTGTAGTTTGATCCATCAGGACTGAAGCCTTTAGGGTGAATGTGCAGGTCGTACTCACAGGACAGACGGGGAGCAGACTCTGTTCTTTCCTCTCTTTATTCACCTGCAGGTTGAACGTCGCCACCTGTTTGGCGTGCTCTCTCTGCTCGTCCAGCTTTCTCTGACAAACAAACAAACATCATTATTACCAAGAAGAAGAAAAATAATAATAAGAAGAGACGTCTAGATCATGACACAGCATGAAAAGAACAAATGCTTTTTCCAGTTTTTAACTGAAACAACATGTTGGAGACTTTTACTCTTTAATTGAAAGTGAATCTCTCACATGTGCTGCAGTGAGGAGGACAAAGTGTCTCTCTCTGAGCTCTCTGACCCGAACACTCGGCCCCACCCTTCACTCCACTTATAACGATCTTTATTTCATGGTTTTATAGCAGCTCTCCCTTTGTGTTGGTTTAATGCTTTGAGTTTTATATCACTCCTGATGCTGGGTGTGTGAACGTCTACATCCTCACTCTGTGCTCTCTTGTTAGCTTGTTTTCACGTTTGACTCGTTTCATGAGACATGAGGAAGAAGGTCTTTACAAAGTGTGAATCAGTTACTAAGAAGAGTTTAATAAAGACTCTGCAGACCTGTTCTTCCTCCATGAAGCGTCGGTCTCTCTGCTGCTCTTCCAACAGTAAGAGTTTCTCCTGAGCTCTCTCCTCGGCCTCCTGCTGCTTCCTCAGGTACACAGGAACGTTCCTCTGAGCTCGCTGCATGCACAGGTAGCACAGCTCCTGCGACGGCCACGGGAAGAATCACATTAACTATAATCATACAGAATGAGATATCACTGAGAGATCTTTACATTCAGCTCAGAGTCATGCTCACTGCGTCTCCACAGACACCTCACACAAACGCCACGGCTTGATTTATTATCAGACACCCTGAACGACTGATTTCATCCTCCTTTCATTAGTTTTCATCCTCCTTTCTTTTAATTTTCATCCCCCTTTAGTTTTCATCCTTCTTTCTTTAGTTTTCATTCTCTTTTCTTTAACTTTTCATCCTCCTTTCTTAAGTTTTTTCATCCTCCTTTCTTTAGTTTTTTCATCCTCCTTTCTTTAGTTTTTTCATCCTCCTCTCTTTAACTTTTCATCCTTTCTTTAGTTTTCATCCTCCTTTCTTTTAATTCTCATCCTCCTTTTTGAAGTTTTCATTCTCCTTTCTTTAGTTTTCATCCTCTCATCCTCTCATCCTGTATAGCTGTTGGACCTCACTCTGGATAAGGACCTGGTCAAGTACAGGTCTTACTAAACCTGAACCCCTATGTTCATCTTCCTAACCCTCCACAGAGAGAAGACCACATGAATTTTAGAGACACTATCAGGGTCAGATGAGTGTGTGTGTGTGTGTGTGTGTGTGTGTGTGTGTGTGTGTGTGTGTGTGTGTGTGTCTGTGTGTCTGTCTGTCTGTCTGTCTGTCTGTCTGTCTGTCTGTCTCTCACCTGTCCAGCCCGGGTGTGACCTGAGCAGGCCACATTCAGAAGAGGTTCCTGCAGTTTTGGGGCGCCCTCTAGTGGGGAGATGAAGGCGGTGGGTCTGGGATTGGACACAGATTATGATTATGAACTTTATGAACTCAAACTCTGTTTTGTAGCATCACAGCTGATCTGAGAGGTCATCAGTCACGTGTATATGATCCACAGAGGACTGCTGCAGATCTCCTTTAACCCGCCTCACCATGTGGTCTCTGGACTCTCTACATGAGGGCCAGAGACCTTCTGACAGTGGATCACTCAGGTCTTCTGAACAGGACTGCTGTCTTCCTATGGACATATGATCTGCTGTCTCTGTTAACACTTAACTAAAGGCTCAGGAGTCACGTTACGGTGTGCCGGCTGCTTTTGAAATCTGTATTTAACAGCTGACTGACCAGAACCAGGACTTGATTTTAGAGAGGGGAATGCAGCGTGGCCATGTTTGGAGGGCTGAAGGGGGCTCTAACTGCTCCTGGAGGTGTTATAACAAAATGAGGGGCCCTTATTTTATAGAAGTAACATCTTCATGGTGCAACTGATTGTGATATAACACCGCAGAAGCAGGTAGACCTTCACTCAGTCCAGAAAAACCTGAGACCGCAGGGTGAGCCAAGGATCTGAGCGGACCGGTTAGAATAAAAAGATGAGAATAAGTGATCTGTGTGTGTGTGTGTGTGTGTGTGTGTGTGTGTGTATGTGTATGTGCATGCAGGTGATGACAGAGGAAGAATCTGTCCCACAGGTGGTTTTGCATCATTGATGGACCTGGATGTTGCCTCGGGGCTGTGACAATATGAGACCCCCTGCTGAGCTCTCACGAACTCATCCACCTGCAAACAGCAGCTCTGTGCCCTGCAATCTGAGCCTCTGCAAACAGTGTCTGTGAGTGTGTGTGTGTGTGTCTTGAGTGTGTAGTACTTTTCTGCAGCCTCTGTTGGGGGTTTTGGGTCCGGTTCTTCAGACAGGCGGACAGCTTTCATCTTGGCGGGCTGCAGTGGCTGATGGGACTTGGATTCTCTTTGTTGGGGAACTTCTGTAGAGACACACGACACCGTCTCTGTCAGTGTGCCTTTATCAGGTATTTCTTTGTTGCATCTCGACCTCCATGTCATCTTATCAGGTTTTATTTTTAGATAGATGACTCAGCGGACTCTAATAAATCAGACTTTTGTTTTCAGAATCAAACTGAAAGTAGAGGTTCTTTCATTACTCCACCTCCACCAGCTGAAGCAACAAGTTCTACTTCAGTAACAGCCTACGTCAGCAGTTGGGAATTTCACCTTTTAGCTTTGCTGCTGAAAGTTGGATGAAAACACTGATATCATGATTATTCGTGTCACAGAAAGGGGAAGCAACAGGAAGTCATCTGTTAGCTCAGCCAGCATTAAGAACAATGCTGTGACGCCAGCATGAGGTTAAATCTTTCATCAGAGCGACTGGCGGTCAGAGACCTCAGTGAGGGGGAGTTCAACTCATGTTCCTGAAAGTTTTATCACCTTCTGACTATATTATAGAGATGTATTATTATATATCTCTATAATATAAGTAAATGAAGAACAGTCTGTGAGTTCAGAGGTGCTGGTCTGTGGATCTGACTCTGTGTGGATAAACCCGAGATCCCCTTTCCTTCAGATCTGGGATAAACTAGAAGAACCAGCTGATCTTCATATTAACGGAGCAACAAATCAGATCATCTTATTTCCATAACTGTTGATTAAACAGCTCGAGCGCTTCGTGCACGACCCCTGTTTGAGAATGAACATGATGTTAACATGATTAGTTCAGCTCCTGCCAGGCCGGCAGAGTCCTGCCTCCTTTGCATACGCTGCCTGAAAGGGTTTGGATTGGATTCAACATTTAATTTAGCCTCATTAAAGCGAATCAAACGTCAGCCGTGTGCAGAAAGGCTCTTTCACCTCCTGCATTCCTTTGGTGGAGAGCTGGTGACGAGCACCATGCGTCTTTGTCACCGGCTTTGTTGTCTGGACAGGGAGAGCAGATACTTGGTAGGGTGACGGGGTTAGCAGTCTGTGGCCGCTGAAGCCTGGATGCCGGTCCACTGGACAGCAAAGACACGCTGCTCCCAGGTCTCTGCAGGCCAAAGCACCAATTATCTGAGTGAATACAAACGCGGTGATAAACAGGCGCACTCTGACCTTCTTCTACTCACTTTGTTGAAGGCTAACAGCAGCCGA
This sequence comes from Notolabrus celidotus, assembly GCF_009762535.1. Lineage (NCBI taxonomy): Eukaryota > Metazoa > Chordata > Actinopteri > Labriformes > Labridae > Notolabrus > Notolabrus celidotus. Next base: position 5,432,155 of record NC_048274.1, read on the forward strand.
CCTGTCCCGTCCATGGCGTTAATAAAATCTCTGTTGAACTTCATCCGCACCTTTTTAACGACATCAAGAGAAATCATGTTTAATAAAGAGCTGCTGCTCAGCGTAGACCACATTAACATCAAGAGATCCACCTTGTTGTTCTTAAAGGACAGAACCCCGATCCCCTGAAAGGTGAGGAGGGCATGTTGTTCAGAGGCCAGAGCTCTGCAGAGGAGCAGCAGAGTCTCTCTGACGCAGCCCTCCACCACGTCTCGGCTGAAAGGGCTCTCCTGAGACACGGCTGCATAGTTCAGCTGCACCACGGGAAGGTGTGTGGCTGCAGAGGGCACACACACACGCACACGCACACGCACACGCACACACGTCATTACTCTCCTATCTTCTTGTTTACGTGTCACAGCCACACAGTATTTGGAAACAGACACATTGTAAGATCTTCAGATGTTGGCTTTAATCCTTCAGATGTCAAACAGAACAAACATGCAGCTCCACCAGGATGTCAGATATCAGATTAATATCTTATCTGTGGTGTCAACAGAAGGAGCAATAATCCTTCACAGAGTAATCCAGAGTGTCATAGGAGATTAAACTGTTATTATAACAAACATGATTTACTCTGTTTTTCATCAACATGTGCTCACCTGCCGCCAGAGGCCGAACCTGCTTCAAACCAAGAGACTGGGCTAGTTTCCCTGACAGGAGGAAGATCGGTCTTTGGATCATTGTGAACCTGTTTCCTATGTCCAACCTCTGCTGAGAGAAAGTGAAGGTGCCCAGTCCTGCCAGGTGAACCCCCTATTACAGCAGATCGATCAATCAATCAATCAATCAATCAATCAATCAATCAATCAATCAATCAATCAACCAACCAACCAACCAACCAACCAACCAACCAACCAATCAATCAATCAATCAATCAACCAATCAGACAACAGACAGACAGACAGACAGACAGACAGACTAACCTTCTGTAAGGTCATCTGACGTTCAATGAAGGAGGACACATCCCCCCAAATACAGTTGATATCTAAAAGAAAATGGATAAAGTATATTTCACGCATGCGCACTCCATTGTCATTGTGCAAAATATTATCAGTTAGCGCAGCAAAGTTTACCGACCGTCTTCAGAGAGCAGAGAGAGAGCAGGGAGAGTCCGTCTGTCCGCCTCTGAGACCAGCCGCAGGAAGTCCAGCATCTCCTCGCAGACTGTTTAAAACTCTGCACAGTTACCTGTCCTGTCCTCTCTCCAGCACCTGTCCTGTCCTTTCTCCTCCACCTGTCCTGTCCTCTCTCCTGCACCGGACAGACCAGTCAGCTGCGGTTGCCCCTGGCAATGCACCCCTGCAGCGCATGCACCAATCCGGGTCCTGCCTCTGTCTCCGCGCATGACACGAAACCACAACAAACAAGTTGTTTGATTCTGAAAGAGAGAGAGAGGCGTTTAGACCAGGCTATGGTTGAGACAGACTCTCAGGTTTAAAGTTCACTTTCACTTTAATACTAAACTCAACTTTATCTATAACCAATGCAGCTCAGAGAGCTTCACAAAGAACAGAAACAGAAAACTACAGAGAGGTTAAAGTGGAGAGGGATTCAAATACTTCAAATAAAATCATGACGATCAAATCAATAAAATAAAATCAGGGAAGTAACAGAAAAATAAAATAAAATCAATAAGATAAAATCTGATAAATACCAGAAAAAACAATTGTAAAATAATAAGACATAATAAAATAAAATAAATAAAAATGATGTTAAAGCTGGGGTTGGCAGTCTCGGAAAACTAGCATTAATTTGAATGTAGCATTTCCTCATGACTCTAACCCCTCCCCCCTCCCCCCTCCCCTTGGAGCTCCTCCAAAACGACGCCCCCTGCTCACATGCACGAGCGCCGCTGACTTGCGACCATATGACAGTGACTGATTCAAAACCGGTCCTCACCAAAACATTATCATAGTGAAAGTTAAAAACACAAACAAACATGGCTATTGTTAGTACTCACAACTGTCATGCCAGCATTATCCAGTTGTACTGGTGACACGATGTCAGGAGAAAAGTTATAACACATGTGAAACTGTAGCAGCTCTACTGTTTGTTAAACGTGACATATCATGCAAAATCGACTTTTTAATGGTTCTCTCCCTGAAATATGTGTCCCTGGCATGTCTACAAACCCCCCGAAAATGAAAAAAATCCATTCTGCCCCTGTTCTGATTTCTACACCTTTCTGTAAATGTGTGCTGAAACGAGCCGTTTCAGTTTTCAGTGTTTTTGTTACGTAACAACGACATCCGGCTGTCTTAATAAACACAAAGGTCGGTTTTACTCCCCACGTCTGCAGATTTGAAGATCTAGTGGATACATTTTATTTTTCATGGAAAAGTGCTAGAGCTAGTTAGCATAGCCACATAGCTACATTTCGTAGCTGTAGCTGTGTACCAAGACACACGTCTACATACTGACAAATAAAACAACAAGAAACACAGAATCTGTGACCAATCCTTCAGAAAGGTCCTGCTGCAGGCGCCTCTCCATCAGGATCAGATTCTGGATCAGATTCAGAGGGTTGAAGTAGCGCGGTCTCTGAGCAGCCGTGTATATTCAGCCAACATGTAAACATTAGATCAACGTGCTGGACAGCAGAGGGCACATCCACTTCCTGAGGGGGCGTGGTCAGAGAGAAAACAGACTCTTCTGAGCAGGGCTGAAAAAGAAGGTTTTACAGGCATGCCAAAATCTGATTTCAAAGTGTTTTTTTTAGCATAAACTTTATAAAGACGTTTTGGGGACCTCTTAGACCAATATATATTGATGAAAAAGAGCGTAATATGTCACCTTTAAACTTGTTCAGTGTAGAGGTTCCTTATTCCTACAGTGTTGACAGTCCCTGAAGGCATCAGGAGAGGTGTAGAGTGTGTGAGCTGGACAGAGGAGAGACAAGAGAAGTTCTTCATTCATTCAAACATTGATTGTTGCTTTGTTGGTTGGCGTGATTGGGAAGCAGCAGACGGGTAAAAAGGGAGTGGCACAGGCTGTTTACGTAAATAGAGTCTGCTCTTTTATAACCCTGTTTACATCTAATTGCTATAATAACATCAGCTATGTTTTTGTTCTGACCTTTAGTCATCCACTTTTACTTTTGGTTCATAGAAACCACAGAGTTATAGTTTGTCATTGCGCAGCAGAGACAGCAGAGACAAGCTGATCCTGCTGATAGGCGCATGTCCGGGCAGACTGCGATGACTTCACAAATCACGACTCACGCTGACATGATGCTGCTGCTGCTGGTCCTCTCTGCTTTACTGACAGGTAAGAGACTGAGGATTTACAATTATATGTCAAAAAATTAAAAGACAGGTCTTTATTATAACTTTTAATAATTATATATACATTGTATGAATATTCCAAGATAATAATAAAACATCACATGATAGTATTACAAAAGATAAAGTAGCCTGCTTCTCTGGTTTGGTTTTTAATATGTAAACTTGTTTTATTTTATCTCTGCTTCTTAATACTAAATTTTTTCCTCTTCTTAGTTATTCAACAGTTCTTCAGATTAATGTTAATTTGGAATAATGTCAATTTGGATTAATGTTGAATTTGATAATGTTTTACATAGATGTAGGCTAGACTTAAATAAGCATTATGTTTCTGCCTACACCTTTTCACTCATCACCTGATACATTACTGGACCTTTGTGTCTGTAAGTGTCTGTACTGTAAAAAAGGTTGTGTTATGTATGATGACTAAATAAAACAATACTAAATCAAGATAATCTTAATTTGGAGAAAATTGTCCAGTTTAATGTGTTAGCTCATAAATTAAACAGGTCGCTCATTAAGTTTCAGATATTTGAGATCTTTTCACATTTAGAGGAGTCGTCCCTCTAATCCTTGTTGTTATGATATAATAATAATTGTTATAATAAGGTTGTGAATTGAGCTCTCTGATACAGAGTGCTAAAGTGATCCAGAAAACACCAGAAAGAGAAAGATGCATGAGTTACTTATCAATCAATTAATCAATCAATCAATCAATCAATCAATCAATCAATCAATCAATCAATCAGACTTTATTTATAAAGCACTTTTCATACAATGACATTGTAACACAAAGTGCTGTAATAAAAACAACTTAAAATAGAATCAATTTTAAAAAAGAAAGATGTATATAAAAATAAAAACAAAAAGACCCCCCCATCCTAATCCCAACGCCAGCCTGACTCCAAACCCATCACACAATCCTAAGGTTAGGAATGCAATATATGCAACAACAACAACAAAAACAACAATAACATCAATCAAACCACTTCACTGTTCTGCTGAGTTTACCTCCATAGTTTTGTTTAACAGGAACTTTAAACATATAATATTTTTACATTCTTGTAGCTTTACGTGAGAATCAGTCTTATGTGGGTTCAGCTGCCTCCTTCAAATATCACTAAACGTTTGTTTAAAGATCTTTAAAGTATCTCTCGCGTCCCCTCCGGACTCAAACATCAGTTATTCTGTGTGAGCAGCTCTGAGCTGTCTCAGGACGTTACAGATTCCTTATTATGAACTGGAGTATAAAGGAATATTTATTATTGTGACTTTACACTAACAAGGGATCAGAAGTCATGAAGAAGTCATACTGTGTGATAATGTTATTAATAATATATAGATAATAAAACTTAATCTCTATAAAATATGGCACCAGTGTTTGAGTTAATGTTAAAGCTGCTTCTTCTATGGTTAGGTCTTACGCACACACAGACCTCAGGAATAGGATGTGAAACATCTGTGCGGTTATATGATACATGACCAACAGCACGATGGTAGTGAGTACTACTAAAGAATTCCAGAACATGTAAATCACAAGACTGTAAAGTTTGGTATGTAGTCACTGTTCCACAATACTCAGTCCCTGCTGACCATAAGTCCTCAAATTGCCTCAGTTTGTTGAGTCAGATGAAGAAACAATGTGACCCTGGCTCCCTGCGAGTGTCACACCGTGTAAGAGGTCGACTCTGTGAAGGTCTGTTGTGTTGCTGTTATGAGACCCAGTTTCCCTCTGCTCATCTTTAAAGCTAAAGAAGAATGTTTTTGTAACCCTGAGAAAATATCATATAATATGTCAGATTTCATTCTCAGTGCTCAAAGAGTGACTCATGCCATAGTTCCCGGATTGAAGTCATGAATGTGTGATGCTCTTCACAGGTGTGTTTTCAGGGAGACGAAGAGAGGTACACATCAAGGCAGGTGAGATGGTGGCGCTGCAGTGCCCCTATCGAAGAGGGGTCAATCATAGCGCTGCCGACCTGGTCTGGACCCATCACACTGAACAGGAAGTGGACCTGATCAGGTCCTCAGCTGAGCAGAGGCAGAGGGGAGTGCTGGTTGATGGGAGGAGCATGGTGATCCTCAGCGTGTCTGTAAACCATCAGGGGAATTACTCGTGCACTTATGGGTAAAGAATAACCACATATTAATAACAGCATCTAAATCCATCTGACCAGCCCACGAGTTTAAAACCTCTTCTCTCACCTTTAATGACAGGACTCCCAGCAGCCGGTCCTGGTTCATGCTGACAGTTTACAGCACGCAGAGCAGAGAGTATGAAGAGAGGAGCACATACCCTAAAACCTGCTACACACAGGAGTCCTGCACGCTGCACTGTCCGGATCTTTATATCCCCAATGATGAAACTCCAAATATCACCAGCCGTGGCATCACATGGAACAAGGTATTTAAACCTTCACTTTTTAAAGTGGGCTGTTACAGATCTCACTCTGTTCAGATCTGACTCTTCTTCTTGTTTCAGAGAGGCGAGGTCCAGCCCAGCAACAGCTTCTTTCCAAGTACAGAGGAGAAGGACCACGGTGTCTACACCTGCACCAGATCTTACCTGTACCAGGATCAAGTGTATAACAAGACCTTCACAGTGCTCCTTGATGTCCGGCCTGGCAGTAAGAGTTCACAGTTTAGATCTGATCCTTAATGAAGACTAAAGCAGGATGTTAAATGTTAAATCTGAACTCTTGTTTTTTCACAGTGATACCTGGGAAGGCAGAGATTCTCTCCCCTCAACAGAATGACGTGTTTCACGTCGCTCTCGGTACATTTCTGTGTTATTAGTCTGATTCTTTACAAACCTGCTCTGCAGATTTAAAATGAGTGATTAAATGTTTTACAGACTCTATACTGGTGGTTGAATGCCGAGCTGTTGCGTCCTCAGACTTTGATGATGTGTTCTGGTTAAGTGGAACTTCCTTTGTGGAGAGAAACAACAGCTTGCCAGTTTTCTACAACTATACCAGGTAAACATGTCAGGTGAACAACACGCTCCGTCTCAAAGGATCATTCAGCTAACACTCGTTTGTTTCTGAACAGAGACGCTGAAGGGATGAAGATGACTGCATCTTTAGTTTTCAGGAAAGTGTCTGAGGAGGATCTGTCCAAAAGTTACACATGTAAACTGGAGTCTGATAATCAACCATCCAGCTTCGTCACCATCACATTGGCCCAGAAAGGTAAACAAGATTGATTGATTGATTGATTGATTGATTGATTGATTGATTGATTGATTGATTGATTGATTGATTGATTGATTGGATTGATTGGATTGATTGATTGATTGATTGGATTGTGGTCTAAATATCACAGCATCGTTTTTGGGGTTATTGACCTTTTTGTCCCCACAGTGTCTCCATTGTCAGTCCCCCTGATCTGTGGCATCATTGCGGCCATGATTGGGATTATAGTCGTTGTAACAGCAGTTGTTTGTGTGAAGTTCAGAATGAACCTGGCCCTCATCCTGCGAGACACTTTGTGTTGTTACCGCAGCGTCTCGGGTGGGAATCATGCTTCAGCTCATTATTTTATCACTTCTATAAAACACACGTTTGTTCCTTTGAGTAAAGCGTGGTTAAAGCAGCCTGCTGTGTTGTCATGTCGTGACAGAGAGCTGCTTTGGTTTGTTGTTTGCGTAGGTGGAAAAAGCCATGACGCCGCAAAGACCGGTCTGACTGAAGAGGACAGAAAGGGGCAGCAGAGCGTTTGCCCTCGTGATTGTAACGTCTTACCAGAGAGAGGTGAGCTCTAATAATGATAACGTTTCATAATATTAACAATATATGCAGAACCTCGAAGTGATAAAGAAATGTGTGATGCTGTGACTGCAGATGCTGCGGAGTCAGTGTAAGACTGCCTTTCTCAAAGAAAGCCATGCGTCTCTTGTGGAGCAGCAAGCTACACTTTCATTTACCTGCTCTGCATCACACACCGACCGTGAGGCCTCTACTGAGAACCTCGGCTCCAGAGGATCACTGGAGAGGAGGGAAGCTTTTGTGTGGTGGTGCAGTGTGCTTGGAAGCCAGGTGATGGATCTACAGTCCTAAATTAGAGGGTTTTAGTTTGGACAGAAAAAGATCGGGTCCACAGGTTGTCTCTCTCATCAGGGAGAACCTGCAAACTCAATCAGCTGTTGGAGGCTGTATCATATATTATATACATATTTATGTATCTGTTATAATCACACTATGTAAACCTGTCACTGCTGAATTACACTCACTTACGACTATTTACACCATGTGTACCATTTTACACTACCTTTAAATTAATATACTTGTTTTTATTTAGTTTTTGTCCAGATTTTACTAATCTACCTGCTATAGTTTAATAAGCTCCCCTCTGGAAGGGTTGTCAGAACAGATACGACAGACACAACTCGAGTCTCCTTCTTTTTACGCTTATTGCACACATCAAACGCACACTTGCCTACCGACACTCAGTGGTTAGAAGTTATACGACTCTTAATTAGGGTTTAAACCTGCAAAATTAACCACTATAAGTTTACATTAATTCTTGTTTGCAACATCAGCATTGACGGTATACAATTACTCACCGACAAGGCGTACCAGTCCTGACGCTTAACTATGGTAAAATGAAACTAAAAGGATTAACTACACTTTTTGGTAAGCCCTGCCCACTCCACTCACACAGTTGGGAGATCAGGATTCACCTATCACTTAAACAGAACAATGGTTGCAACTGCTTTAAAGTTATGCAATTTTTATTTTGACTTTATCTAGATTGACTCTTTATTGGTGCTCGGTTCAATAAAGTCTAACCCATCTTAAAGAGATGGAGGTCTTTTCTTTGCTCAGACACCTTCAGTTTGCCTTGTTTGAACACTTTGAATGACAGTTTGAGTTTGAGTTCTTCCAATTTTAACAATCATTTTCTTTCCCTGATCAATGACTCCTGTTCTTTTTGTTTCCTGTGTTTGCCTATCCTTTGATAGAATCAGTGGGTGTCTGTTGGGAGTCATATTTCATGCAGCATATTCCAGAGAACACTTTGACTTTCTTATTAAGTGCAGTTTCCTGTAAGTTTCCCACACAGTGACCTCAGACCTTCAGGTTTATTTTCAGGGGAAACATAACAAGCTCAAGCAGTCACTCCCTCACCTCTCTGCCCAAACCCTATGAGCAAACATTTAGACCGGTCATTGAGGGGAAAGCTGGTGTTTGTGTTCCAGTCAGTATTTATAATAATTCACTTCTTTTTCTGTTGTATCATTATACTGTTAAACTCGCATTTATTATGTTTAGAATATTCACTTAATATTTTTCACATGAAAGGGTTAACTGTGTAGTCACTTGTAGTTTATTATTATTATTATTATTATTATTATTATTATTATTATTATTGTTATTGTTATTATTATTAGTAGTAGTAGTAGTAGTATTATGTTTATGTTTATTATTGTGATTGTTATTGTTATTATTATTATGTTTATTATCATTATTAATATTATTATTATTAATATTAATATTAGTATGTCTATTTATTATTATTATTGTGTTATTATTATTATTATATTATTATTATTATTATTATTATTAATAATAATAATAATAATAATAATAATAATAATAATACCTAAGTTTTATATAGCGCTTTTAAATAACTCAAAGACGCTTTACAAGAGAGACAATAAGTAAATAAATACAAATAAAGACATATAAGACAAGCAGACGACAAGGGAAGAGGTGGAAGAATTAATGTGAGGGGAATGCCTGTTTGAAAAGGTAAGTATTATTATTATTATGATGATGATGATGATGATGATGTACAAGACATCTGATTTTGAAATTAACGCCATGATGCACTTTTGACTGTTGTGATCAAACCCCTGAATCTATAAGGTCCTGATGATCAAACAGGAAACACTAAATGTTTAGAGTGAAGTGAAAGTGAAGTGGAGTACTCATCAGTGCAAATCTGAGTCCATTTCTTTTGGTTTACACTAAAGCTGAGTCTAAAGGCCAGAGAGTATATTTATGAGGTGGGTGGGACCACATGAGCATGATTAATGACATCATCAGGGCAATTTCAATGTCAGGTTATTTGATGCTTTTCTGCCACCTAGTGGTAGAAAACAAATAAATGTAGCTTCAAAGAATGGATCAAATACTTCAGATGGGCTGTCACAGTGATGACATGTTCAAACAGTCTATCATAGATAACGATAATGAATGAAGGACACGTTTAATCCTTCATGCAGAAGAATAAATACCCAGTGAGTAAAAGGAGGAAGAGAGCATGGTCCTCTTTTCTAAATAATACACTTTGTGACAGAAACCCTGCACATCCTGTGACTTCTCTGCAATAGGAGACACACCCAGAGTGTCAGCTTACAGCGCTACAGAAAGGGCACGTCCCATGCTGAACATACTGCAGAGAGAGGTGATCATGGAAGATGCATATAATCACCTTTGCAAATGAATGTGGGCTATGAGTGTGATTTAAATATGTGGGTTTCAGTATGTCTGTAAGCCTGAAACTTGTAGGAAGCTATTCATGACTCAAGTTCTCTTGGTATATATCATCTTTGTGGAGAGTCTCCTATCTTCAGACTTTTTTCTGGCCTCCTGACAAAACTTAGACCGGTTTCATGATCTTTACTTCTGTTTTCAGTCACTGCTGATGGAATCTCAGGCTCCTGTCAGTCAGTGTGTGTGTGGTTGTGTACAGGACGATGCTCATCTGTTATGAACCAGTATAGCAGAAACCAGGCGAGTGCTGGATCAGTCCATAGAGCAGTGATTGAGTGGTAGAATTAGCATGTAAACCACCTTGTTGGCCTTAAAGGTCATGGTATATGGTTTATACCGTGCCTGCTGTGGCTTTGGAGAAAATGCGTCAGATCCTGAAATAAGTCAGGGAAAGAAGCTGTCGGTTATACGCAGAAGCCACAGAGGTTTCTTATCCAGTGATCTACTGACAGTAAGAGTCATCTCTCTTTCACTAAGCTAAAGGAGAAGTTATAGTGTGTGTGTGTGTGTGTGTGTGTGTGTGTGTGTGTGTGTGTGTGTGTGTGTGTCAATATTTCCCCATTATTAAATGTTCTCTACTGATTTGTCTGTGGACTGAATGGGTTGACTCAATGTTATATCAAAAGTAAAACAAAAATTCTTAGTTTTTAGAGCAGCAATAATGAAACAAATTACAAGACATTGGCTGCAAAATGACAGTTTAGTAAAGGCAAAATGGAAGGACCTTGTAAATGAAATCTATGGAATCAAAATTCAATGTAATTCTCACTTCAATGTTATTTGCAATCTTATTGAAAATGTATTATTATTATTTTAATTCTATTTGTATTATTATTTTGATTCTATTTGTATTATTATTTTGATTCTATTATTATTTATTATTATTATTATTATTATTATTATTATTATTATTATTATTATTATTATTATTATTATCATCCTTGTCATTGGTTGTTGTATATTACTTTATCCATCTGTCTTGTTTTTCTTCTTTTTTCTTCGTTTGACTAACTGTATGTAATAATTTTGAAAAATGCAAAACTGCAAAAATGCAAAAAAAAAAACAAAAAACAATTGTGTGGTTTTCGGAAACATTCTGGGCTTGAGCTCTTAGCTCCACTCGGCTAATATCTGTGTCTGCACTCTGATGCTGCAGCTGATAGTAAGACATGCAGGAGTGAGTGGGCGTGGCTTCACCCCCTTCCTGTCAAAGTTGATCCTCTGACGTTCTGAAGGCATTTCTTTGAAATTCCAGGGTAGATGCAATTCCTTGAAACTCGGGGGTTTTGTTACCCTTTAAGTTTCACTCTCCATCAGCACGTCGAGTCCTGGGTTGAGTCCTGGGTGTAGTCGCGTGGGGAAAGTCTGACTCTTATTAGTCCTGCAGAGTCTGTGCTCTGGATTACTTGACGCTCCTCCAGGTTGGGCGCTCTGCGGCTCTGTGGCTCGTCATGAAGGTGCCTCTGCTCCCAGTGTGTTTGCTCCTTGCATCATCAGCAGGTAAGAGAATCGTTACTGTGGAGTTACATGAAAACAGATTCATCACTTTACACAGAAAGAGGGAAACATATCATTCAGCGTGGGGAGCACAGCTGTCAGTTTCACTGTTCCTGTAAATCAAAGCAGAGATGCTCTGTTTATACGATTTAACTTTAGTACATGTTGGAATTAAAATATAAAAAACATCCTGAAGTAAGAGCTGATCGATCACCTGATCCGTTTATAACAGCTGTGATTATCTGACTGTAGTTATTGATCATTTAAAGGAAGATCAGTTTCTCCTAATTGATCAAGTTATTAAGATTAGGTCAGAAAGTTCTGCATAAGCATGAACAAGTAATAATGTGTAACAGAGTTCATGCAGATGAATCATCATTCATATTATGTCAGTGTTAGACTTCAACAACTTCAACATTTCACACTGGACACAGACTCGTTGCAGTGAGTTTCCGCTCAGTGCAGACTGTGGGAACACATCATGGTGAAAGGACTATAGTGGTCTATCTCTCTGTTTATAGTAATAATAATAATAATAATACATTTTATTTATATAGGAGAGGAGGAGAGAAAGTGTTCCTTGTGTGATCTGGAGGAAGTTGAAAATTAAATGCACTTTTTATTCTACTGTCCTTCATATCATGATCTCAGGTGCCTCCATTTCAACAAAATATCAGAAAACTGTCCTGATTTGTTTTCCATGTCTGATGAAGATCGACTTCAGTTCCTGTTTTCTCAAAAAGTGTTTCAGTTTGCTCAGTTTGTGTTAAATGCCGTTCAGCAGCGTAGGAGCACACTCTATGTCTGATTTAGTTGTTGTCACTGCCAAATGTCTGAAGTGTACCTCTGTGCTTTTGAATTACTTTAGGTCATTGTTGGACATGTGCAGTATCGTAACGGCTCTTCTTTCTTCTATTTTTCTTTTTCTTCTTATGTTGTTGCTCCTATTTTGTTTTGTTTTTGCAGTGTCTTGTAAGTCCACATGGGCTGGGCACCTTAAGGTGCACGACACCATGAATAATAAATAAACTAAACCAAACTAAACTATAAAGCGCTTTTCACAGAACTCAAAGACACTTCACAAATAGCACACAATAAGAGACACAATAAAAGAAACAAATTAGAAACACAGTGGATATAAAAACATTAACAGTTAAAAGCAGTTCTGAAGAGGTGAGTTTTGACCTGGGATTTGAATGTTTGTAGGTTGGTGGAGTTGCGTATGTGTTTGGGGAGGGAGTTCCAGAGGGCGGGGGCAGCAGTGGAGTAAGCCCTGTCGCCCCAGTGGACTTCCTCTGATGAAGTGATCAGTGCTGACATCGACAAAATGATCCTTCAGGCTAAAATCACAAGACTGACTCACACTCAGAAATCAGGATGTGGTTCATAAGTGTCAGTTGAGAATCTCCTGTTACACACAAGTCGCCTGATCGGGTCTAAGATTAACCGGAAATAATCATTCAATGGTTTTAAATGATATACCCTAAAAGTCTGAGTCTGACCTTCAAACTCTAAAACATCTTTCTTTTCTTTTTTAAATAAAGAACAAACACTAACAACTACTACTATCTGTCTCACCACCATCATCCCTCTCTCCAATACTGTCTCAGCAGATGTGTGTCTAACATGAGTCTAGTCCTGCTGGAGGTTTCTGCCTGTTAAAGGAAGTTTGTCCTTGCCATTGTAACTTGCTAAAAGCTGCAAAGTGCTCTGCTCAAGGTGGATTAAGATGAGATCAGACTGAGTCCTGTATGTAAGATGGGACTGGATCTTGTCCTGTCTTGATGTTGGGTCTGTGTTAATAATAGAACATAGAGTACGGTCTAGATTGATTGATTGATGGTTCTCTAATGTTTCTAAGGCCTGTTGGTTTGAATCTGGATGAAAATAAAGGATCTATAATTGTAATCATTCCTGCTTTATTAGTCCTCAGGGGAAACTCTGTGAAAGTATTAGACCGGCCTCCTGTGAACATGGATCACCCAGACTAGAAGAATATCCATGATTCCTTGATCACACAATAAAAAACACTTCAGTGGTTGTTAGGACAGTTTCAATGACGCTGCTGCACAAAGTCAAACTGTTCTGAGGCTCTTCACACTTTCCTCAGAGGAACAGGAGAGTCAGCATCCAGCTGGTACACACACTGCCCAGGGAGAGGCACACAATCATCCTGTGCTTGTTTCCACGTCTGGTTATAGAGGAACAGGTGTTTCAGCCACCTCACTGCAGCATCCGTCTGTCATCATGTTCAGCTCTTCATCGTCTCTGTGAGAAACACTCCAGAGGGGGCATGTTAGCCGCTGTGTGAGAGCTCATGAACTCAAGCTTGTGACCCCTGTTTGCAGGTGTGCATACCTGGAGATCCAAAGAGGTGCGTGTGAAGTCAGGTGAGCTGGTGGCGCTGCAGTGTCGAGGAGTAGAAGATGAAGTGATCTGGACCAATCACACGGCTGGGGAGAGCGTCCTGACAGGTGTGGTGCTTCATGGGAAGAGCCTTGTGATACTCAGTGCTTCTGTGAACCATCAGGGGAACTACTCATGCTCTCCAAGGTACAGTCAGTCCTTCAATCATTGTGTGTGTCACCAGAATGAAATAAAAACATGCTTTCCACCTTTTACGTCTTGATGGCATGAAGCGAGAGCTCTGGGTGACGAAACTCTGATTACATGCAGACTCACAGAGTACATGATGGTGTTACGTTTGCGTCAGAGCTCTCATGCACTCATGCTATCCATGATTTGTGGGAGACAGTGCTCACACACTTACGGGAACCCGTCTCAGTTTATGAGTGCAGAGTCCGGGTTGGTCATCAGTCTCCATGTTTGAAAAGTGAGCCTGCCTTAAACCTGCAGGCTCTGTCAGAGATGATGCAGCTCCGTCCTCTCGTCTGAACACGGCCTCTCGCTGCTTTAAATAACTATGATGGCAAAGCTCAGGAACCCGACAGGATGCTCCACACACATCAGTCTGCTTATGTTCTGCAGTGTTCTGTTTCAAACATAAAATATATCCTTCATGTCTCTCTTTAAAGGACAGACTGGTTCATGCTGAGAGTTTACACCGCGCAGAGCGGAGAGTATGAAGAGAGGAGCACGTACCCTAAAACCTGCTACACACAGGAGTCCTGCACGCTTCACTGTCCTAATCTTAACATCCCCAATAATGACACACCAAATATCACCAACCATGGAATCACATGGAACAAGGTATTTAAACATTCAGGTATCAGGATGAGGTTGGGTCATGTGATCGGATCAAACAGAGGAGGGTCTCTGTGATTCATTATCCTGATTAAACATGAACTCAGCTTCATCTCTGTCTTAAAGCAAGGAGAGTCTCTGCCAAAGGTTGGGTACTTTGCAAGTGTGGAGGAGAATGACCGCGGTCTCTACACCTGTACCAGATCCTTCCTGTACCATGATCAGAGGTACAACAGGACCTTTAGAGTGAACCTTGATGTCCAACCACACAGTAAGAGACAAGCTCTTATTCTGCAGTTTTATCTTTAAACTTACTCTTTATCCAAAAGTTTATTTTTAGCTTTCCCTGTTTTTTCCACAGAGAAGCCTGAGAAAGCCGCAGCGATCGTGTCCCCTCGTGACGGTGACGTGTTTCATGTTGATGTGGGTGAGTCTTAGGTTGAACTCTTGGACGTGTTTCCTCCTCTGTGGATGACTTCTTTTAAGTGTTGTAACGTGTCTTTCAGGCTCAGCAGCCGTGATTCTTTGTAAAGCTGTTACTTTTCGGGACTCTGGAGACTCTCTGGTCTGGTTGATTGGAGACTCGTTTGCGGACTTCTCGGAAAGCTCGACGGTTTCCTTTAATATAACAAGGTGAAACTGTTCACACAGTTCACACTCTGATATTTCTCTAGGGGCTGAGAATCACGTCCAGGAGAGCTGATCTTGTTTTAATTCAATATGACCTTAAATAACCTTAAATATGACCTGCATTAAAGGTGACATATTACGCTCTTTTTCATAAAAATATATTGGTCTAAGAGGTCCCCAAAACATGTCTTTAAAGTTTATGCTCAAAAAAACACTTTAAAATCAGATTTTGGCATGCCTGTAAACCCCTCTTTTTCAGCCCTGCCGGTGTCTGTGTCTTTAGATGAGAATGAGCTCTCTGACCACGCCCCCTCAGGAAGTGGGTGTGGCTTCGGCTCTCCAGCATGTTGATCTAATGTTTACATGTTGGCTGAATATACACGGCTGCACACAGACCCACGTTACTTCAACCCTCTGAATTTGATCGAGAATCTGATCCTGACGGAGAGGCGCGTGCAGCAGGACCTTTCTGAACCATTGGTCACAGATTTAGTGTTTCTTGTTGTTTTATTTGTCAGTATGTCGACCAAGGGAGAGGTTCCGGTGGCTGGTTGTTGAGGCTTTCAGCAGTGTGACTGCCCCCTGGTGGCTGGCTGCAGTATAGGTAAAAAAATCCGGAGCAGTCAAACTTTAAAAAATAAATACACGTCGTAAGACTATTTCTCATATCCATATGCTGTGGTGATATGTAGTTAGTATTTGACTGTTTTGTGTCCAAGGCCTCTTTTTCCTGAAAAGTTTATTTTTCGTTAGTTATTAGAGTTTAAAAAACGGGGTTTTACTTCAGGGTTTCCTTTGATTCAAAGCCGCCGTGGAGTGAAACTTCAAAGGACACACAGCGTCTTGTGACGTTACGCTGTAGGGCGGAGCTTATTACAGTGGCTGCACAGGCTCTGGCTGCACAATGGCAGCGCCCAGAAGGGGGATTTTTTGGCTTCAGAACAATACAACGGGAAGAGGCGGAGCAACGCTGTCCATTTTTATTTACAGTCTATGATGTCGACGTGTGTCTTGGTACACAGCTACGAACATGTAGCTATGTGGCTATGCTAACTAGCGCTAGCACTTATCCATGATAAATATAAATCATCCACTAGATCTTCAAATCTGCAGACGTGGGGAGTAAAACCGACCTCTGTGTTTATTAAGACAGTCTACAACTAGCATGCCTCCCTCCTAAGCTCCTTGTTAGCACATGTGTGCAGGGAATGAAAAACGGAGGAGGGGTTGAGTTGTATTTTTTACAGCCTATGGGCTGAACAAGCTCCGAGCTCTGACTTCCGTTAGAGACCGGATGGCGTTGTGACGTATGAAAAACACTGAAAACTGAAACGGCTCGTTTCAGCACACATTTACAGAAAGGTGGAGAAATCAGAACAGAGGCAGAATGGATTTTTTTCATTTTCAGGGGGTTTGTAGACATGCCAGGGACACATATTTCAGGGAGAGAACCATTAAAAAGTCCATTTTGCATGATATGTCACCTTTAATGAAACAAACATTTGAAAAAGCAGCAAGCTTTCAGTTTGTATCGGAACATGTTTAAATATATTCTTATTGTTTTTCAGTGAAGGTAACCATGAAGGCAGGAACATCACAGCGTCACTGACCATCAATAAAGTAACTAAAGAGGATTTATTAAATAATTACACGTGTAAGCTGGAGTCTGATGACCAGCCCTCAACCTTCGTCTCCATCACTCTGGCTCTGAGAGGTAAACTTATATTCATATTAAATATTCATGCACACACCACAGGGAAGTTTTAAACTGCTGTCATGTTTCCTGACAGAGCGTCCCTCCTACGTCTGGCTGGCTGTCAGCGTTGTCTGCTCCCTGGTGGGGATGGTTTTAATCACAGCTGTCATTGTAAAGTTCAAAATCAGCATCACTCTGTTCCTGCGAGACTCTCTGGGCTGTCACAGAAACACCTCAGGTATTTATTTTATTCTTCTTAATTTACAGGATGATTTGTTTTCGTTCAGTTTGTAATGTTTCTGGGACGAGGTACGGGTCAGTCATCCTTTGTTGAGAAAGCGTCTGGAGGATCAGAAGGAAAGCTACGCTACGGGCGGCTGCAGACGGGCTCAGCTCCACCACGCCATCCAGCTGATTTATACTCTACAGCTGAACGACATGTGTGCTCTGTTTGGACGTTATTCAGTTTCTTTACTCTGACGTCTGAAAGCCCAAACACAGACGCCACACAGTCGCCACACACACATGTTCCTCAACCTTCAGAACACACAAGCACCCCTCTCAGAGGTTCATCCTCACAGGGCTGAAGCTGTCGTTGTTGTTCCCTCAGATGGAAAGAGCTACGACGCCTTCCTGATGTGTTATCAGAGCGACACCGAGGTGGGACTGATTGAAGAGGACAGAGATCGCCTGAAGAGCGTCCTGGAGGAGGACTTTGGTTACAGTCTCTGTCTAGATGATCGGGACGTCTTACCTGGGAAAGGTACGTGTTACAGAAATAATCTGCTTTATAATCTTAATCTAAAAAAATGTATAATCTGGATCCTGTCCTTTCAGCTGTGGCAGAGGCTGTCTTAGATTGCATAGAGCAGAGCCGAACGGTGGTCCTGGTTCCCACCTCTCCAGATCCTGGCCTTGGATCTGGTCTGCTGAGCGTCATCCATTCAGCCCTCGTTGAAAGAGAGACTCGCTTGGTTTTCATCACAACTGAGTCCAAAGACGTGTCGGAGTCTGGCTCCGAACACGTGGCCTTACAGCTTCTCAGGGAGGCGGGAGACTGCGTCACATGGAAAGGAAAGCGCTCCATGTCGCTCTCCTCATCCTTCTGGAAGCAGCTTCGGTATCACCTGCCTGCCACGCAGCGTACCCCAAAGATCAGGCTCTTACCTGTCTCAGTCTAGGTCCCAGAGGAGGGCACAGCTCATCATTTTAACTCTGATAACATTAATTTGTCACTTCTGTTCCTAAGTTAGCGTTAAACCTGTGGAAAGTCTGACGGTCGGCCCCCTCCTGAAAGGATCCACATGATCCAAGTCCAGTAAAAGATTCAATCCAAACACATTAGATCCATAAAGATCCCTAGATTACCTCAAAGGCCCGCCTGCAGCCGCATGAACTCAGTCCTCTCTGCTGCTGCTCTGATTCAGCTCCTTAGAATCCAAAGTTTGAAGAAATGAACTCTGCTTTCTGGTTCTCCGTCCGCTCTGTGTGAACAGTAGGCCTCTGCTTTCAGGCTGTGGGTCGGGGTTACATTAGGTCATGGTCTGTGGGTCCACACAGAGTGAGTTGTATTATTATGTATTTTTATTGATCAACTATCAACTGATGGCTGTCTGTGGAGGTGAAGATCCTCTTCCTGTTGTGTCGTTCGGATGAAGGAGGTGTGATCTTGTCAGCTGACGCTCTGGTCTCTCTCCGTGCTGTAATGTTGTGCTGCTCTTCATCTTAGCCAGACATGTTGTCATTGTTTATTCTGAACAACACGTGATGCTGTGATGCCTTCAGGCAATCGTTTGAACTGTACTTTAAATAAACTGTGTTTTTTATGCCGACATTGATGAGTTTTTGAATGCACCAGATGCCTCGTGGAAGTGTTTCTGCAGAGCGTTTAGCCTCTTTAAGCTCTTGTTTTGGTTAGCTTGTAATCTTTCATGATGATGATGATGATGATGATGATGATGATGTGTTTCTCTGCAGCTTCCAGTAAAGTCCCGCAGAAAACCAGCTCTCCTTGAGTTTAACACATGTGGATAAAAGCAGGTTGAAGTGAGGATCGAAGGTTTAGCCAATTGAGATGATGACGGTCATCTGCAGCTACTGTTAGCTCAATCAATCAATCAAGCTTTAATTATATAGCACCTTAGCAACTGAAAACAAGAAGGAAGCAGACATAAAATGATGGCGAGACATATTAATAAACTAAAATAGAGATTAAAATAGAGACTAAAACAGATACTAAAATAGAGACTCAAATAGAGACTCAAATAGAGATTAAAATAGAGACGAAAATAGAGACCAAAATAGAGACCAAAATAGAGACCAAAATAGAGACTCAAATAGAGACTCAAATAGAGACTCAAATAGAGACTAAAACACATAATAAACTAGAGACTAAAATAGAGACTCAAATAGAGACTCAAATAAAGACTAAAATAGAGATTAAAATAGAGACTAAAATACAGACTAAAATAGAGATTAAAATAGAGACTAAAATAGAGAGTCAAATAGAGATTGAAATAGAGATGAAAACAGATACTAAAATAGAGACTCAAATAGAGACTAAAATAGAGACTAAAATAGAGACTCAAATAGAGACTCAAATAGAGATTAAAATAGAGACTCAAATAGAGACTAAAATAGAGACTCAAATAGAGATTAAAATAGAGACTCAAATAGAGACTCAAATAGAGATTAAAATAGAGACCAAAATAGAGACTCAAATAGAGACTAAAATAGAGACTCAAATAGAGACTCAAATAGAGACTAAAATGGAGACTCAAATAGAGACTAAAATAGATACTCAAATAGAGACTCAAATAGAGACTCAAATAGAGACTAAAACAGACACTAAAATAGATACTCAAATAGAGATTTAAATAGAGACTGAAACAGATACTTAAATAGAGACTAAAATAGAGACTCAAATAGAGATTAAAATAGATACTAAAATAGAGACTCAAATAGAGATTAAAATAGAGACTGAAACAGATACTTAAATAGAGACTAAAATAGAGACTCAAATAGAGATTAAAATGGAGATTAAAACAGATACTAAAATAGAGACTCAAATAGAGATTAAAATAGAGACCAAAATAGAGACTCAAATAGAGACTAAAACAGATACTAAAATAGAGACTAAAATAGAGACTCAAATAGAGATTAAAATGGAGACTAAAACAGATACTAAAATAGAGACTACAATAGAGACTCAAATAGAGACTAAAATTGAGACTAAAATAGAGATTAAAATAGAGACTCAAATAGAGACTCAAATAGAGACTAAAATAGAGATTAAAATAGAGACCAAAATAGAGACTCAAATAGAGACTAAAACAGACACTAAAATAGAGACTAAAATAGAGATGAAAACAGATACTAAATAGAGACTCAAATAGAGATTAAAATAGAGACTAAAAGAGAGACTGAAATAGAGACTCAAATAGAGACTCAAATAGAGACTCAAATAGAGACTAAAATTGAGACTAAAATAGAGATTAAAATAGAGATTAAAATAGAGACTCAAATAGAGACTCAAATAGAGACTAAAATAGAGATTAAAATAGAGACCAAAATAGAGACTCAAATAGAGACTAAAACAGATACTAAAATAGAGACTCAGAGACTCAAATAGAGATTAAAATAGAGATGAAAACAGATACTAAAACAGAGACTAAAACAGACTAAAATTAAGACCAAAATAGAGACTAAAATTGAGACTAAAATTGAGACCAATGTACACCAACAAAAATGAAATATGTTGATTTAAAATAGAGAAGCAACATCACAGGACTCCACAACATCTCCTGGTTGAACTACGTTTGTTTGGAGAACTTGATCCGGCTCCTTGAAAAAGGGGAGTTTGTCCTTCTCGTCTCTGGAGCCGCGCTGGTCTCCTTCCTTCACTCACTCACACAGTTTCAGTGAATGTCCCTCTCCTTCACACACTGACTCAGGAGTGTGTTACCTTCAGTATTTTTGTGAGTGGTGTCAAACATTTGATAAATATGCTATAGGGTAGTAGGGAGGTGAACTGGTTTACATTAGTTGCCGTCTTGGCTTCCCACAGTGCTGATGAGAGGACGGGCCTGTGCTGATGTGTGCGTTGACCTGCTTCACAATATCACAGAGTGAACTCAAAGACCAACAATCAATCATTTAACGTCTGAATCAGAACAAGCAGGTGTGAGAGCGTCATCAGTTCATTCATTATGTGTCCTTCAACCTGAGACGTTTGCTCCGGTCATCACTCTTGTCCACCTCTCCTTTAATTTATTTTCCACAAGTTTAACTTAGGGTTGTTTTTTCTGCTCAACAGTAAAATATCAGCAAAGTGCATCTCTTCTCTAGAGTACATAGGAAGTGGCTAACAGCTTTCAGCACCTCAGTGTGTCTGTAGGTTCCAGTGAAACCATGAACATACAACCCTACAGGAAACCAGAATATACCACCTCTGCAACAACATCTTTATGTCCCACGAAAATCACACCTCGAGTGAGACAGCCTCAGAGATGACAAGATGGAAATATTTACCTTAAAGAGAGAATACCAAGAACTCCACATGTGGTTACGAGAACAGCAAAACACGCCCAATAAGGCGAAGTGAGAGGTTTTTTTTCAGCATTGAGACCAAAGTTATCAACAGATTTCAAGACTCAGGATGAAAACTGGATCTGTTGTCTTCTTTTTAATCCTTCCCATGTCATTGGAGGCATGCTGCGGTAACAACCATCCAAAAAAAAGGACAGGTATTTCTATTTAACACAAACTGTATTTAAAGCTGTAGCTCAAACATTGTTCTCTCTAACGTGTGTTCAGAAGGAGAGGCCTGTTATTCTAACACCTTTTAAATGAACTGTTTGAAGGTCTCATGAAGAATATGACACACATGCACTACAAAGCTGTGGAGGGGGAACACTTCATGATTCCCTGCCTGAAACCAGTCCATCAGCTGGTCCAGGTGGTGTGGTCCAGGATTGGAAAAGGCAAAGAGGATCACGAAGGCCTGACCTTTAACTGTGGGAGGAAGTTCTTAGCTGAAGCAAAGTATTCTGGGAATTACACCTGCCTTCAAAGGTAATCCTCTTATTCCCATAATTTCCTCCACATCATTAAATACCTCAGATCTGAACTCCTCTGATTAATAAGTTATCTGTGATGAAGGTAATCCAACAAACTGTCATGTCTCCACCTCGTATTGATCAGACGTGTAAACAATAGAATGACAAACACAGTTAAATATCATCTGACACATTCTTTAGCTAAGAAGGTTTTCTGGTTTCACTGTTATTCTCTGTGAAGTTGTCAGGTCAGTCAGAAAACTGGTGATTGAAGCTGAAGTGTATTAATGCAGCATACAGCGTCTGTGTTTGGTGTCCAGACTGATTTACATGCAGAGTGTGAGCAGTAATGAGATAGGACCATAGACTGTACAGGACTGACCCCCCTACAGGAGCCTCTAGGTCAGAGGTGGGCAATTAATTTACCCAAGGGGCCACATGAGAAACAGGTGGGAACGCATCCTGAAAGTAATATTCCAAGCTGTCAGGATGTGTTCCCCCTGTTTCAAATGGTCAAATTTAATGACATCAGCCTGAAAATCACAGGACATATCTGTGGTGGGGAAAGAAGTCAGTAGTATGAATTTGAAAGATGTGTGAGCCTCCTTTCCTATGGAACAGAGGGGGAACAGTATCTGACAGTTATATTCCAAGCTGTCAGGATGTGCTTTACCTGCTATAATGGAGCTGGATTTAAGACAGATATGATAAAATAGCAATTTATATTTAGCCTATAAATGAATGAGCACACTTTCTTCCAAATGTCCATTATATTCAAAATGAAAAGTCTCTCACAAATATAACATTTTTTATTGATAGAAATAACAGTAGATGGTTGTGTTAATAAAGACATAGAAACACAAACATATGTGCTGTTGTCCCAGTTTAAAAATATAACTAGACAGTCATGAAATTTGGATTTCCCTTCTACAATACAACATCTTCAGATAAAACTCGCTAAAAAAGTCAGTTTTGAACCCCCAGCTCTCTCCACAGTGCCTTTGTGGTACGAGCACAACAGCTCGGGGGGCCTTCGGGTCATTTCGGACAAGGGCGGGACTAGGGGAAACATATCTCGACGAGGAAACAGAGCTCGATACAACACCGGGACTGTTTCGGAGGGCTGGACAAAAAACTGAGCTCAGCTCTGCTCAACATAAATTATAGCTGTTTATTAAAAGCAGCTTGTTTTGGGGGTTTCACTAGAGACTAGGAATGTTCGATACCACCGATTTCCTTTCCAATCCGATACTGAGTAAAATTCAGGCTACACCGATCCGATACCAATACTTTGTGCAAATACACCTAATGTGTCTGTTAAATCTAAAAGAAGTATTGTATTTCTGAGTTATTTATTTATTTATTTTAAACTAGTATATCGAGGTAGCGGCCTCATTTACAATATTGCCGAGCTAATACAACAGAAAAACCAAACAGAGGACACAATCATACGAAATATGTGAAAATGTTTTAAGCACCAAAAATTGAAAATAAGTAAGACAATAAAACCATTACATTAAATTATTGTTTAATTATTGAGAACTAGAACTAGTAGTTCCCACCAACCGCATATCATTTAGACAAGATCACAATGGTTTAGTTACTTTCCATTGTGTTCCTGTTAATGATATACATTGCCTCAAATGACTGAAGTATCCAAAGTATCGATATTTTGATTTGAGAATCTATTTTAGAGCATGAAGATCTGATATCGGAAGTATCGATATTTCAGTATCAATCCGCACATCACTACTAGAGACTCAAAACATTTGAGGTTTCATGAAAACAGGCATTGTGTAAATACCAATATTGTAACACTCTTCCATAAGTATTAACAGATTTGAAAATGTGCACATCTTTGCAATATTTCAATCGTAACATCAACTCAGCCCGTTTTGTCTCGTAGAGGCCTGCCAACAGGACCGTGAAGTCAGAGGAAAATATCTCAGTGTGTCTGCACTTAAAAACAGATTTAAAGGTGTGAGCTTGAGACACTTTCATGATAGTTTTAAAGTCTTTAACCACACCAGATCAAACTGTGGAACGTTTAGCTGCTGTCATTCTCTCTGCTTTTTCACAGTGAATATTAAAAATCTCTGTCTCTATCTGGAACTTTAAAAGATATCAGATTCATTAAACAAACACCAAATGATGTATCTTTAAAACCGTCTTTATTATTTTATCTATAATGAATAATCTTTAGTTTGACTTTCTGTGCTTTGCATGTGTCAGTAATGGACGTGATGCTGTCCAGTGGCAGCAAACTGTTCTTCTATCTGCAGGTGGTGAAGAGGAACAGCTCAGGACGCTTCAGTGACGAGGACAGCAGAGTTTATCTGCTGATTGGACAAGGTGCTAAGATCCAGTGCCCAGGTCTCGACAGCAGCGACCACTCAGAAGCCGTCTGGTACAAGGTAAAGGATCTGAACGTGACCGGCTTGTCCTGTAACCATGGAAGAATAAAACACAATTAAAAGGTTCCTGTGGTTTCTTTCAGGAAAGCAAAGCTGTGTCTGAGCAGCAGAGAGCCTCCTGTGAGGAGAACGGAGAGTTACGTCTCTGCAAAGTCAGCGAACATGATACTGGAGTTTACTTCTGTGACCGACAAGTCCAAGAGCGAGGAGTCACCTGGACCCTCAGGAGGGCTGTGAATGCCACAGCTGTGCGTAAGTCCTGTGTGTGTGTGTGTGTGTGTGTGTGTGTGTGTGTGTGTGTGTGTGTGTGTGTGTGTGTGTGTGTGTGTGTGTGTGTGTGTGTGTGTGTGTGTGTGTGTGTGTGTGTTCGAGGGGGCACACTCTGGCTTCATAAGACATCTTAAAATAAGATGTAATATTTAGAAAACTGTGATCTTAAAATGAGCAGGGAAAACTTATTTTAAGCAATATTTGACCAGTATTTTAAAGCTTAGTGTCTCAGAATAAGACAGGAATGCTAACAATTAATATTTTTTCACTCAAAAAAAAAATGTCACCAATACATTTCATGTCAACTTCTTCATTTGATATATATTCACATGAATTTGAGTTGCATTATAGCGGCACTACTCTAGGTTTAAAACTATCTTGTACTTGAAATAAGATTACAAAGTTTAATTTGAGCATTTAAGATATAATGTCTTCTCATAGTGAGTTGGATATACTAATATTCAGTCATGTTGTTCTTTAGGATAAGCCAGCTATGCTCTAAAGGAGGTGTCTCATTGTGTGCATGTAGTTGGAGGATGTATATTTTGATCTCACTAAGAAGAAACAGTATGTAATGTAAAGTAAACCTTGTTTCTTCTAAATTACAACTCAAAACAAGATCATTTGAAGATTGTCTGACTTAACAAGATATTTAAGACTCATTGTCTTAAAACAAGTCCCTCTATCTTGCTCAAATGTTACTTGTTAAGTAAATTTATCTTAAATGAAGTGGGAGAAGACATTTTGACTAAAAATTAGACAATGTCACTTGGTAAGAATTTGAGTTTTTGCAGTGTAACTCATGTAAAATATAAAATAAATCCATTCTAAGTTAAAAAAAAAAAAAAAAAAGAGGCTTTTCTTGGATGCTCAAGTTCAGCACACACAGTCACACACTGCAGAGGTGAGACCTGAAGGACTCTCTGTCTACATGAATACTCTTGCGCGTGTAAACACATCATCGCAGCACGCAGCGCGTCTTTGTTGCTGTTTTATTTAATCCTGCAGACCTGATCAGAGCGCTGCAGGCGGAACAATATTTCCCAGAATGATGCAAAAAGCCCCAGCTGATAGGCTAGCTTCCTTTCCCTAACACACTTACTATTAACATTACCTCATACAACCCCCCTTCAAACACAGTGGACTGTCCCTTTAAAGTGAAGTGAAGAGATGATCATACAGATCTCTTTATTCTCTTTTTCTAACAGCTCACTTGAAACCAAGTGGTCCTCCCAGCATCATGTTTCCTGACGGCAGCGGGACGGAGGAAGCGGAGCTCGGTGTGTGTCTGTCTGTTCAATGATCCTGAGTTGATAACCAAAGATCACACATCCTGTATCTCAGTCCTTATCTCCATGAGACAATCTCTTCTAAGTCTGAATAATTCTTTCACAGATTAGACTCTGAGATTTGATAACATTGTCTTCAGGGTGAGATAATAAAGGTTGTGATCTTGTTTCAGGTCACTCCCACACTCTGACATGCGAGGTGTCTTTTCCTTTTGAGAGAACGTTTTCTCCAACGGTGAGGTGGTTCATGCATCACAATGGAAACACGGAGAACATGACCGAGCAGCACACACTGAAACCGCAGTGAGTTTCCTCATCAACATTTGCTTCTGCACGGAGGCCTCTGTCTCTCATTCTGTGTCTACAGCGTTGTTTTGTTTGACATCTGTAGAATAAACTCAGCTTGGTTTGAGTTCTGATCAGTGTGCAAACGAGCTGAAACTCTGTCCTGATTCAGACAGGCGGAAGACACTATAAGAGGGTATACAGTCACCCAAAGATCCATCATCAGAGAGGTTACTACACAACACTTCAACAACACGTTCACCTGCATCGCCACCAACTCTGTGGGAAACGACAGCATCACCATCAAGCTCAAGAAGAAGATTAAAGGTCATCATGTTCCTATTTCTATCAGCACTTATAAATATTATCATGTCGTCACATTACAGGGTCATAATCTCAAGGAAACGCCAACATTTGATGATGACACAGAGGACCTGATGAGTACAGAGGTGTTATTTATAGAATTGTCAGTCTTTGGTTCATCGTCTGACACCAGAGCTTCCTGTTTCACATCACACACACACAGATTCTCCCCGAGTATGAGCCTCTGTTTGTTTAACACTGACGGACGCCAACATGAGATGCTAGTAAAGCTGATCGTACGGATAAGAGGGAGCACACATTCATGAGCATGTTGGTGTTGTTGTCTGCTGCCCTCCACTCAGATATTGGCGCTCTGTAGAGGAAGTCATATGTAACACGTGTGTGTGTTTGTGTGTTTTAGGTCAGTCAGTGGTCGTGTATCCTGTTGCATCGCTGCTGCTGGTAGCTGGACTGGGAGTTGCGTTGCATGTGAAATGGTTGGAGCTGCGGCTCATCTACAGATCCTACGTCCAACAAGGGAACCGTGATGAAGGTCAAAGAGCAGAAACACACAGTCACACACGCAAGAGGAGAAACCTGCAGGATTCTAGTCTACATGAATACTCTGCACCACATGAAACTCCACAGAGATTCTGTTTTCAGTGCATTCAACACGACAACGTGTTCTCTCTAAACTTAATGAAACATCTTAATGGGGGAGGAAGTGTGATAAATGTGGTTAGCAGCAGGTAATGAAACTGAACTATTTCTAGAGGTGAAAATCTTATCACAAACTGATCTCAACACTTTCACTCCTCACATTTTTAAAGTTTGTTCTTCTTTTCACTTCCGCCCCAGAGGAGAGAGAATTTGATGTGTTTCTGTCGTTTGTGTGGAGCGACTCGTCGGCAGGAGATTCAACCCTCCTCCCTCCATCAGGTGACGATGAAAACATTAGACCTGTAAGAGCTGAATTTAACCACCATGACTTCAGTAAACTTAAATGTTCTTTATTTACAGAATGTTTCTCCAGGCTGCGCTCAGAGGACGAGAAGTTCACCCACAGACCACTAGAGGTGCTGTTACCCCAGGTGTTAGAGGACATGTGGGGGTATCGGCTCTGTCTGCTGGAGAGGGATGTTTTACCTGGAGGAGGTGAGAGGATCAGCTCTGAGTGTGTGTGTGTGTGTGTGTGTGTGTGTGTGTGTGTGTGTGTGTGTGTGTGTGTGTGTGTGTGTGTTTAAAAGTAAACTTGAGACTTATCTTTTTAATCTAGCTTTTAATTTGGAGTAATTTATTTTTAGCCCTGGACTGCATTATTACTTTAATTATTATTTTAATCATTATTATTTGAATCATTGCTTTAACATTTATTTATCTTATTTATTCATTTATCTATTTATTTATTGTATTCATCTGATCTTGTTAACGCTACCTTATTTTTTACTTTTCTTTCCTTATTACTTATTTTATTAATTTTACTGTATTGATTTCATTTTATTTTTTAAGCATTTTATTTACAATCATGCCTTTTATAATTGTACCATTGCTGTTGTTTTCTGTCTCTGTTATTCTGTGAAGCACTTTGGGCTGCATGTTTTTATGTATGAAAGGTGCTATATAAATTGAGTTGTGTGTGTGTGGTCTACATATATTCATGGTTGTCTCTGTTTGTGTTGCAGCGTACACACATGATGTGGTCCTGTCGATACAGAGGAGCCGGATGCTGGTCTGTCTCCTGTCAGCTGATTACCTCTCCAGCAGCAGTGCAGTGTTCGTGCTGGAGTCTGGCGTTAAGGTGGGTGGAGCGGCACCATCAGAAGTTTCATTAACAACATTGTGTGATGTTGTTTATGAAACTTCTGATGGTGCCACTAACTTCAAGGGGCGTGGGATTATCCGATTTGCATGTTTTCTAAATGTCTAGCTTTACAAACGGCCACACATTTAGATTTAGCTAAAGATTTAATATTTAGATTTACATACAACATTTAGATTTAGACTTAAGATTTCTATTTAGACAAAACATTTAGATTTAACATTTAGATTTGCAGTAAACAACTGGATTTAAGATATATTTATATTTAAGATTTAGATATAATATTTAACATTTAGATTTAAATTTAACATTTAGATATTACATTTAACATTTAAATTTAGCTATAACACTTAGATTTAAATTAAACATGTCAATTCAACAATTCATGTCAACTCACAAATAGCTCATTTTCAGTTTTTTGGTCTCTTTTTTGTGCAAAATGTTTAAAATGTGGAGAATCTGAATCAGGCCTATAAACACGGCACACTCACTACAATAACACATATCTAGTTAATAAATTAGACGATGCAAAGAACATGAAAAAGCCTGACACAAAAAACTGTAGCTACAGCCACGGCTGCTTACACAGCCTGGACGGGAATACTTTAACACTGTTACTGAGTAGAGTCTTTAAATCACACGGTTACTGAGCAGAGTCTGTAACTCAAGACAAAAAAGGCAAGCAAAAAGAGACAAAAAGACAAGGCAAAAGTGGCAATCTGCAACAAAATACATGAACGTTAACCACTTACATACAACACACGGCACATTAAGATAAACAAAACCCAGTTGAGGTTTACCTCGGCCGTCCGCGACCCTATCACGTCACTACCTCACGCTCGTACCGCGTACTATATGCGTTGCCGGCACACAACGATCCGCCAACCCGAAAGGAACACCGTCCTGGAATAAAAGTGAAAGTTACTCACATGTACGGACATTGAAAACACTTAACACACGCGACTCGTACCTGCTCTCAACCCGGAGCTCTGCAGAGACTGAAGACCCAGCTGTGGGGCATGAGCGCTAATCAGCCGGTTACATCAAACTGAGCTGACCTGATATAAGGTCATTCCTGACACCATACCATCATCACCTAAGATTCCTCTGAACGCTCCAGGTGTTTGATCAGCAGGATTCAGAGTATCTCAGGATGAACCTACAGTGTCATACTTTAGAGTTTATTCCCTCTTAAAGCTGGGGTTGGTAATCAGATTTAGATACACTTTTTGTCATACTGGTTAAAATGATCTTTATGTCCTGATGGCAATCAATACATAATGTGTTCCTAAAAAAGAGTGAAAAAAAACTGCTATCTACAGCCGGAGCAAACCTGAGAAAACACTAACCAATCACCGTTTTTTGGGTCCCCAAATTTTGAACCAATCAAATCCCGTCCAGCCGTTCTGCCCTCCTCCTGCGCGTACATTTCCCCGGCGTGCACTCCTCCGAGTCCCCGTCTCCTGCCTCTACTTCCCCTGACTCTATTCACTGCCCCTCTCGCTCGTCCTCGGGCCTGTCCCCTCTGACCTGATGAGGTGCTTTGCTCAGGACTGTAGTCCGGATCAGAGTCTAAAAAGCTCTCACCAACAAACAGAATAATTAATGACGTTCAGTAAGTCCTACAGAAAATATATATTTATTGTAGCGTCCGTCCGGACGCTGTAGGGATGACGAGCCGATTCGTGAACACGTTGAGCTTTAATAACCGGTCACTGTCGGCCGTGATCACGCCAGCCAACGAAACAACAATCAATGTTTGAATGAATGAAAAACTTCTCCTGTCCTCTCTCCCACTCGCACACTCTACACCTCTCCTGATGCCTTCACTGACCGTCAACACTGTAGGAATTAAGAACATCTACACTGAACACGTTTAACAAACAGTAGAGTTGTTACAGTATTATATATGTGTTATAACTTTTCTCCTGATATCGTGTCACCAGTACAACTGGATAATGCTAGCATGATAGTTGTGAGTGCTAACAGCAGCCATGTTTGTTTGTGTTTTTAACTTTCACTATGATAATGTTTTGGTGAGGACCGGTTTTGAATCAGTCACGATCATATGGTCGAGAATCAGCGGCGCTCGTGCATGTGAGCGGGGGGGCGTCGTTTTGGAGGAGGTCCGAGGGAGGAGGGGAGGGGTTAGACGGAGTCATGAGGAAAAGCTACATTCAAATTCATGCTGGTTTTCCGAGACTGCCAACCCTAGCTTTAAAAAGAACCACATCATAAATAATCGTATTAATGGGGAAATCACCTTCTTTAGTTTTGATTTTCAGCACATAAATCTGTAATCCTCAGAAACCATGTTGGTTTCGTTTCGTCTCTTTTCTGACGTGAACTGAAACTGTTAACTTCAAGGATGAAAGAATAAATGTGATTTGTGTTTGCTGAAAGGCGGGTTTCCTCTCGTGCTTGCCGCCCCCAGGTTCTGTGAAGTGGTTCAGCTTCTCTCAGAGTAACTCTACACATCATCACTGATGAGCTTCCTCTTCTATCTTTAGGCTCTGCTTCAGAGTGCAGGCCCTAAACTCCTGCTAATATGGACCAGTAGATCCTCAGCATCCCTCTTAAAGCCAGACCCCCCGCTGCCGGTCCTGGTCCAGAGGGCCTTGAAGGTGCTACCCAGTCTGGACTGGACCTCAGGCAAATCTGCCGGAGCCACCAAGAACTTCTGGAAGTCTTTGTTGAGGGCGATGCCTGATCCCAGAAAATCTCCAAACCGACACGACGTACAGAATGTTTATTTCACATCGCAGCTTCAGCCTGAAACTCTTTGAAGACAAGTCAGAGACTCCAGAGAACAAAGAGAAATCAATATTTATGATCATATTAGGCTGATCAGGCTGTGCAGGAGAGTGTAATCAGCATGGTATAGTAACCTCTCTGTTCAGCTGAAATCCCCACTCTCGCCTGGTGCAGACTGCCATGAAGGTCATAGGAAAGACTGGCAACCCTTCCCTACAGGCCATTTATGAGCAGTCTGTTCTTGGGCAGGCTCAGAGAGAGTACTTTCAGATCCATTCTTTACTCTGAGTATGAACTTTTACCATCTGGAAGAAGGTACAGAGTTTCCAAATTTGAACTGAATTGTTTTAAAAAACTCCTTTATGCCGATCTCTATCAGAGTTTTAAATATTTAATAGCCTGTTATGGTTGGGACAGTGTTATGGTGCTCTCTCTTTAAGAGTATGCTGTGTGATGTGTGACTGTGTGTTATTTATTTAAATTTTTATGTGTGTTCTTGTTGTCATTGTGATCTTTTAAAGAGCAGGTAATGTGTGCAGCACTGATGTCAAAGACAAATTTCCCTACAGGGACAATAAAGGACTTCATAGGCAAGGCAAGGCAAGGCAGCTTTATCTGTATAGCGCATTTCATACACGAGGGCAACTCAATGTGCTTTACATTAAAACATTAAAAGCATTGGAAACATTCAGACAAGCATAAAAGAACATAATTAAAATGACAAATATAATAAAACAGAAAAGAAAAGGATAATTAGAAATATATTAAAAATTACATTAAAATTTTAATTTAAAGTGAGTTAAAATAATCTAAGATAGGAAGGCAGTGGCAAATAAAAAAGCCTTAATCTTTGATTTAAAAGAGGTGAGAGTTTGAGCGGACCTACAGCTTTCAGGGAGTGTGTTCCAGATATGTGGTGTATAATGACTAAACGCTGCTTCACCATGTTTCGTTCTGACTCTTGGGACTGAAAACAGATCAGTACCTGATGACCTCAGAGGTCCAGGTGGTTCATACAGTAGCAGCAGATCAGCAATGTATTTTGGGCCTAAAACATTCAGTGCTTTATAAACCATTGGCAGGATTTCTGACACACAGGAAGCCAGTGTAGAGATCTAAGTACTGAAGTGATGTGGTCTACTTTTTTGGTCCTTGTCAGGACTCGAGCAGCAGCATTCTGTATGAGCTGCAGGCGTCTGATGGACTTTTTAGGGAGTCCTGTAAAGACCCCGTTACAGTAGTCTAGTCTGCTAAAGATAAATGCACGGACGAGTTTTTCTGCATCCTGCTGATACATGAGTCCTTTAATCCTTGATATATTCTTAAGCTGATAGTAGGCAGACTTTGTAATTGTCTTAATGTGGCTGCTGAGTCTAAGACTACACCAAGGTTTCTGGCTTGGTTTGAACATTTCATATGTGCAGATTGGAGCTGAGCAGTAACCTTTAACCTTTCTTCCTTCGCTCCAAAAACAATCATTTCAGTTTTTTCTTTGTTTAACTGAAGAAAGCTCTGGCTCGTCCAGTCATTGATTTGTTCAATGCATTTACTCAGTGTTTGTATGGGACTATCATATTGTATTATATTGATTTAAATGTGCAAGAGTACACAGTGAGTGAGTCACCCTCAGCGTTTTCTGTTTGGAGACAAACTTAAACGTATTGTTTCGAGGTTTTGAAGTCTGAACTGTAAGCTGATGAAAAGCATTCATTAATACAATGATCCTGAATACGCTGTCTGCTGGGTGAGAGTTAAACTGAGCTCTGGAGCCTCCAGCCGAAGATGACATATAAGGACAGTTTAACAGATATTTATTTAAATGACATATTTTTAACGTCTTTCTTTAAAGGAAGCTATAAACTACACAGAGGGCAGACTAAGACATTTTAAGAATTTTAACTTTGAGTACAGCTCGTTTATTTTCGGGGTGTTTATGGTGTAGGGGAGAATGGGGTTGGTTGGCACACTCGTTATATCTCACCACCAGGGGGCGCTGTGTCTCAAATTAGGGTATGGACATTTCCAGAATTAGGATCAGAGCTCACCTACATAGGGTGCTTCTCAAAGCTCTAAACTGCAGTCTCCTCGCTCCTCGGTCGAACCGGAAGTACTTACTGACGCGCCATTTTAACTTGCGTCTCAA
Source organism: Notolabrus celidotus (assembly GCF_009762535.1). NCBI lineage: Eukaryota > Metazoa > Chordata > Actinopteri > Labriformes > Labridae > Notolabrus > Notolabrus celidotus. The sequence continues at coordinate 5,465,339 of NC_048274.1, forward strand.
AGCTCTAAACGCTCCTGGAGGAGAGAGGAGCGAGGAGCGAGGAGACTGATCCGAGGAGGGATAATCGAGGAAACACAAGAGCAGACTTTGCGGAGACCTTTTCTCTGACAGACACGCCCCCTTATCGGATATCACTCACCGATTGGACACTGCAGCTGCGCGGACTTAACCGAAACTTAACATCAGCTGAGTTTAATAACAGAGAAAAGACGGACCTTAAAACAGTCACTAAGGGTGCTCTGAAACAGATCATAAACAGCCGTCGGTTTCTAAACAGTCTGTATGTGATGAGCTGAGATTAAAAAGTGTTTGATGTGAGTTTTAAAAACATCGCAAAATCATAAATTCAACATTACAGAGGATGGATGTTATATCTGATTGTTTTTGTCAGATTCACTGTCTAACAAAATAGAGTAATAGAGTCTAACATCATTGATAGAATATATATCAATGATCAGTTATTCCTCCTGTTAGTTTCCCCATTTGTTCTCGTTTTCTTCATGAAGAGAAGTCTGACAGTAAAGTTTGTCTGTTAGTAAAAACACTTTTTATGTTTCCTATCAGGTTAATACAGTTTCATACGAGGCTGATCATTAATGAGCACAGGGTTTGAAAAGAGTTGCATGGTTTATATTTTCCCTTGAAGTAATAAATAATTTAATAATGAGGCATTTTACCGGTGAATCGATCCGTGATGCTTTAGGACAGAATAAACAGAGAGCTGATTCTCTTCATGTGCAGGTGTGTGTTAAACAGGTAAACACAGAGACAGAGCTCTGTTACTGTTTATATTAATCAGAGTTATGACAGTGAACATGTGTGTAGACACAAACAGCTGTTAAAGCCGTCATCAAAAACCGACGTCGCTTGACGTGACGCTCCGGAGGAGAGGACGTCTCATTTCTCTAAATACAAATTTTGGCTGTTTCCGAAATCGCCTACTATACTAGCAGTACGTACTGATATGTCCAAAATTCAGTATGTAGTAAGTAGTATGTGAACGAGAGCAAAATCTGCAGTATGCATAGACTGTAAAAAATATGGACGTAGTATCCGTGACGTCACCCGTCTGTTCCTGCCGTTTTTTGAACCAGGCTGTAAAGACCTTTATTTTGGCGGTAAAGATCGTCTTTTCCCCATTCATGTGTATGTAACTTCCGGTGTTTCTGCAGCCAGCCTCCAGCGGATCCTCGATGAACTGCAGTTTTTTGCACTTCCGCATGGGCTTCATTTTTCGAGACCGGATGTTGCCGCTTGGCAGTATGCCAAAACTCCCCGGATGTCTACTGATTCGGGAAAATATCTCAGTATGCATCGGACCAGTCTGCCTCGCGTACTGTTTCCCACAATGCATAGCGCTCGTTCTGCTTTTTCCTTTTCCTCATTTTTTGACGGGAGGAAATCCGTTTTTGGGTGCTGTGAAAGTTATCAAATTACATATAAACCACTTCCTAACTTTTTAAATCATAAATGGATGCTAAATAAGCATTTTATTTATCGGCTTCGTCGTTGTTTACTTCCGCTTTCCGAAACCGGAAATCCAGCGAAGTCTGGCTCAGCATGCTGCATGACAGATCGGACAGAACAGTCATACTACATACTAAATTCAAACGCAGTATGTAGTAGGCAATACCTACTGCCTACTACATTAGTAAGTAGTATGTAGCAGGCCGTTTCGGAAACAGCCATCCTCTCTCCTCTGGTTTCATTTCCTCGCATCTCTGGTGGGCGGGACTAAGACATGAGGAAGAGACGCGAGGAGGGACGTTTAGAGCTTTGAGAAGCACCCATAGTCTTCTCTGGAGTAAGACAGCTGAACTTGAGGTGTGAGGACTTTTTGTGTTTTCATGTCAAATTGAAAATATTTAGCTCCTCAGTATTTTTCTTCTAGGCTTTTAAATGATGGGTTTATAACAAATCAAGTGTTACCCTTACAAAGTGTGAGGGGAAAGCTATAGTTTAGAGTTTTATTAGCTAGCTCACTCATTGTTAGGTGGTTATTAGCCTTGACGCTAACAAAAAAAATTGAGTTGGGGTTGGTCGTCACATTCTCTTCGGGGTTGGTTGTCACATGTAACAACTAGTTGAGTCGGCCATTATTGTTACGCCTATTTGTTTTGTTCTTCATGTTGATATATAGGCTGGCCTAAAGACGTGTTTCCTGTTCATGTTCCTTGCTCATTTTAAAAAATACATTAAGTTATGTAGTCCTATCACTTGTCAGTGCATTTAAACTTTCAAATTTAGTTCTGCCTTCTTTAAAAGATTTTTCCCATTAAAATACCATGGTGACAACCAACCCCAGTGTGTGATAACCAACCCAATAGTGTGTGACAACCAACCCCATAGTGTGTGACAACCAACCCCATAGTGTGTGATAACCAACCCCATAGTGTGTGACAACCAACCCCATAGTGTGTGACAACCAACCCCATAGTGTGTGATAACCAACCCAATAGTGTGTGACAACCAACCCCATAGTGTGTGATAACCAACCCAATAGTGTGTGACAACCAACCCAGTGATAGGGTTGGTTGTCACAATGTGTCAGAGCGTCTTTGATAGTTAATTGCCTCTTTGTTACAATGAGTTGGACAATGAGAGGGATACACATTTCAAGCCAACACCTTAAGCTTTAATTTAAAGTAAGAATGACTATTGAAAGATGTTTTGATGATGAGCAATCATCAAAACACTAAAAAGTGTGACAACCAACCCTGTTCTCCCCTACTCTGTTACAGAAGACAAACACCTCGTATCATCCACTTTGTTTTTATTTTCAGGTTTATTGAATATGTATTCAGAGTTCTGTTTGATAAACAGGTTGAAGCAGAGGATATGAGTGAAACTTATTTGGAGGACACAACGGGAAACAACAAACAGCTTCAAAGCTTCATTTAGAGACTCTTCTGAAACAAAAAGACGAGGTGGCACATTTACAGAATGATCAGGGCTGCGTTTCTGAAGAGAGGACTTTGTGATAGAAACAAAAAATACGCCCCCAGAAAGAATTTCATGCGACTTTAACGAGGAGTGGCGTCATTGTCGTGGCCGTGGTCGTTTAACTGGTGCTAAATGAATAAAAACATCATGCGTCCTCCAACGTCAACAAAAAGAATCAAGCTCTGATGTTTGGAAGAGTGAGTGGACAAACACAGAGTACAAAAAGCAGATACTGACACACAGCTCAAAATAAAAACACAACATAAAAAAAAGTCTTCACGAGTCTGCCTTTGACGCGGCACAAAAACAAAGTCTGTACACCGAGAAGGTTCCAAAATAAATCTACGCCACACACACGAGCAGTGGCACTACGCTCAAACACACTCCCCTTTATGGATTAAAAATCAGACACTTTCACACTTTGTACATTTTCCCACCAACAGATGATCAACACAGTTTGCTCGGGCCACACCAAACCAGCTTCAGACAACAACAAGAATGTCTCTAAAGGGAGATGAGGCCTCTGAGATGTTAGCCAGCTTCAGCTAACTGCAGCTAATTTAACAACAATATTCAGACTGTGTGTGTGTTAGTTCTAGTTTGCCTCAGCTCCTCTTCTCAGCCAGCCTCAGCATGTAGTGGTTAGGAACATAAACCACCGAGTATCAGTGAAGGCCTGAAGTATTCTTCACTGCATCCTCATATAGTTTCAAAACAGAGGCGACAGTGAAAAATCATGCAGCCTTCTGAGATACCTTTGTTTGAACTATACAAAACCTTCCATGATGAACAAGAAATGATGTCTTGGATTTATAACTTGTCTGCTTGAGCCTTCAGTTTCTTCTCCCAGAGCTTCTGATGATCAGAGAAGCCCTGTTTGCCCTTGTTGAAAGAATTGGGTCCTGCAGACGTAGGCGTCTCCCTAAAAAACAGAAGACATGTTTGATTATTGAGTCGTCACAATAACAACACATTCAGCTGGTTTTTGTTTAAAAGCTACAAACTGATTGCATGTCGTGTGTACCTCCCGATGTTCTTCATCCTCATCTTTGCCTCAGGAGGCATCTCCTCAGGTTCACTCTGCATGATGAGAGGAAGGTAAACTTAGATTCTGCATATTTGGAAAACTGTGAACTTAGCGCTGCCGTGCGGACTTACATCATCATCCTCGTTGAACACTGACGACATCCCTGCCTTCTTTTTAGGAAGCACTGGTACCGGCTCTTTAGGTTTCTAGAACAGAAGAGTTGGTGAGGAAATATGAAGTTTGACCCTTGAACTTTAGAAATTCCTAACATTATTAATAATACAATACAGAACCATTGGCTAAAGGTTCAGGGACATATTAAAAATATTACCTGGACCAACTTTGAACTATGCCTGAGGCTATATGTTCTGAGTGATCCACAAATGACATCTCACTGTGGGGCCAGGGACTTTATTCAGACCAGTATAATGGTGGGAAAACAAATCATAATGAGAAACTGGAGGAACCCTCTTTTCCAGACCCAACTCGGTCGAGGCATGATGGCTGTCTAACATGAGTCTGGTTCTGCCTGAGGTTTCTGCCTGTTAAAAGGAAGTTTTTCCTCGCCACTGTAACTAGCTAAATACTGTGATGTGCAATGCTCATGATGGATTAAGGTGGGGTCAGACTGAGTCTTACCCTGTTTTGAAGTTGGGTTTCTGTTCATAATTTGACATAGAGTGGTCTAGACCTCCTATGTTTGTAAAAGTGTCTTGAGATAACGTTTGTTGTGATTTGGCGCTATACAAATAAAGATTGATTGATTGATTGATTGATGAGTGGTTCACTGAGCTGGCAAAGGTAGCATCATATGAACAGATTTCGTTCAGCTGTCAGGATGTGGTGGAGAAATATGTGGCAAAGTGGGGAGATTATTTGAAATACATTGGTAATGTGGATCGAGCTTGAACTAAGGCACACATACTGGAAAAAATGTATTGCTGTTATTAAATTGGAGTAGATCATGGTGCATGTTTTATTTTTAAGTGTGGGTTTTGGTTTCAGTTATTATTTAAAGTTGTTTATTTAATCTAGAGATAGACCGATATGTTTTTTTCAGGGCCGATACTGATACTAGTAGTCAAGGAGGCCGATAACCGATATTTGGAGCAAATATTCATTTGCAGTAAAAGGGAAAATATTGGCGTCAAAATTTTGAATAATACAAATTCCAACACTTAACTTTGTTTAAATACCTTTAAGCATATGTTTATTAAACAGAGGGTTTTTTTTTTTATCTTAGACAATAGACATCTTTGTTTTAAATTTCTAACAAAAAGTCCAGGGAGCTCCCAGGCTCAGCAGCATGTCTTATTAAGTTCCATAAAAACTTAATCAAATAAATAGCTTCCTAAAGTTTTCTACGGTAAATAAAGTTTTCCAAAATATCAATATAACTGAATTGTTAATCTTTCACTTATCTTTATTTTATGGGGATATTTCAGTTTTTTTGAAGTGGGGATGTATGAGTTTTAAATCACTAGTAATTGTAGGGGCCACAACGGATGCTGCTCAATGAGAAACTGCATGAGTAATGGAACACAAGCTAGCCAACAGTTTCTGCAGACAGTGTCATTACTGCCACGTGATTTAGTGAATTTTGAGCCAAAATTATGAAGGTAGATATGTTGCGATTTGTGAGGTTGTAATCACAGAGTTGTGGTTGTAATCTACACATGTGTGAATATTTTTTTTTGTGACTGTATGAATATTTTTTACAAGTGAAAATTTTCAAAATACAAGTTCACATTTTTTCCACAAGCTACCATGTATTTTTTTTTCTGTAACTTCAAATTCAGTTCACATATGTGAATTTTTTTTACAAGTGAAAAATGAAACATACAAGTTCACATTTTTGATCCACAAGTTCTCAAATCGTATCCTGCAGGTTCTCAAATCAAGTCTACAAGCTCGTGCATTTTGCAACTTATCTACCTTCATACAAAATAACCCAGTTTTAAATTGATCTCTTATCGGCCGTTGGATTTCTAAAAAAGGCTGATGCCGATATGCATCAAAATGCTGAATATCGGCGTCGATAATCAGTCTATCCCTACTTTAATCTGATTATTTATATTATTATTATTTCATTTATATATTGTGTTTCATGTAAAAAACATGAGATATTTGTTTTTTCACCCAAATGTGACAAGTCTTATGTAAAAATCAATAAAATACTAATTTCAAAAAAAGAATCATAAACAGTTCTTGTCCCAACACACGACTAAGACATCATTCAAACAGTGTCTGTGTTACGGTTGTCTTTGTGCATCCTGTTTGGGCCTCTCTGTGCTGTGAGACTCCCACCTTTACACCTCCATCATGTCTGCACCTTAACTCAGCAAGCTAACACAACATGACTGAGCTCAACATGAACTCAGTCTGTTAACAACTACAGACTTACTGATGCTCCAAGTTTAATAGAGATGGGGTTTGACTTCTTCCCCATCGGGCTGCTCATGCTAAAGCCTATCTTGGAGATTTTGCAGGGTGCTGGAGGGTCCCCTGAGGACTCCTCGTCCTCCTCCTCCTCTTCTTCCTCAGGTGAGAGGTGCTGGGATGTGCGTTTGACTGCGGCCCCCTCTCCTCCCGCAGTGCTACAAGAGACAGGCTTAGTTTTCACTCTGCCTTCCTCCTCTTGCGGCCCTGCTTGAGGTAAGACAACTCAACACGGTGAACAACACTTTCATGGGAGCGAGGAAGAAAATGTCACCTTTACCTGTGAGGCTAAAGTTACGTCTCTAGCCATGAAAACAGCCCAAGTATTCAGGGTTCATTTAACTCTCAGTGTTAACACAAAATGAAAGGACTGCTGGTCCTCATTATTAGAGGACTTTATGAGTCCTGCAGGAAGGGTCTGAGAGGTCCAATAACACAGGAGGACTCATTCAGTAAACTTGCACACTAGCTAGGCTAACTCCACTTAAAGGGTTAACATTACCTTTCTACAGCACACCTTAGCTGCACTCTCAGGCTGACCCTCACTGTATATGTACCCCAGTATTTCCATCTCTTAACGGTGATATATGTGTTTACTTTGACTCTGTAAACGCGTTAAAAGCACGTTAGCTAACACGAAGTTAGCTTGATGGGGTAAACGCCTCCTCTGATCGGACAGTTTTATATATTTGGGTCAGTTTTAAGGTAAAGCTGCATTCGGCCTAAAGATACAGTCTGCACAAACATCTGAGACATCATTTAAAGGTGAAAACAGCACAAATATCACCTCCGTCTTCGCTGAAACCTCTTCTGTTATGCTTCTTATCCGCCATCATTACGACTCTCCAAGCCTGCAGTCACGGATCAGACCACTAGGGGGCGCCACCTCCATCAGCAGGGCGCTGTACAAACAAGCTGCAGAAGATGAAGGACGAGGAGGAGGAGGAGGAGAAGAAGAAGAAGAAGAAGAAGAAGAAGGAAGAGGAGGAGGAGGAGAATGAGGGGGGAGAAGGAGGAGGAGGAGAAGAAGAAGAAGAAGAAGAAGAAGGAAGAGGAGGAGGAGGAGGAGAAGGAGAAGAAGAAGAAGAAGAAGAAGAAAGAGGAGGAGGAGGAGGAGAATGAGGGGGAGGAGGAGGAGGAGGAGGAGAAGAAGGATGATGAGGAGACGGAGGAGAAGAAGTATGAGGAGGAGGAGGAGCAGGAGAAGAAGAAGAAGATGAGAAGGAGGAGGAGTAGGACGAGGAGGAGGAGGAGAAGAAGAAGGAAGAGGAGGAGGAGGAGAAGGAAGAGGAGGAGGGGGAGGAGAAGGAAGAGGAGAAGGAGAAGAAGGAAGAGGAGGAGGAGGAGGAGGAGGGCGGAGGAGGAGAAGGAGGAGAAGAAGAAGGAAGAGGAGGAGAAGGAGGAGGAGGAGAAGGACGAGGAGGAGGAGAAGAAGGAGAAGAAGAAGGAAGATGAGGATGAGGAGGAGGAGGAAGTGGGGAACGAGAAGGACGAGGAGGGGGGGGAGGAGGAGGAGGAAGAGGAGGAGGAGAATAAGAAGGATAAGGAGGAGGAGGGGGAGGAGTAGGAGGAGAAGGAAGTGGAGGGGGAGGATGAGAAGAAGAAGGATGAGGAGGAGGAGGAGGAGGGGGAGGAGAAGAAGAAGAAGGAGGAGGAGGAGGAGGAGGAGATAAATTAATAAAGTGGAAATCATGAAAAAAACAAACAAAAAGAAAAAATGAACCCAACAGAAAGGGAATTTAATTTACAGCTAATGTTTGAAATGAGTAAGGGCTAGGGTTGCAAAGGGTTGGAAAATTTCCAGTAAATTTTAATGGGAAGTTAAACTGGGGAAATTTGGAAATATTCCAAATTGGAAACTTTCCAGGGGAATTATGGGAATTAACTGGGGATTGAGAGAAATTTAATGGAAAGGTGTCATATCCAATCATAATTATTTGCTTTAATATAAGCAGACATCCATCCAAAATAATACAATTAAAACAGATTTATTTGTAAGTAGAACTTTATCAAGTGTTAAATATTTTATTGAACAATCAATTATTTCATTTGAAGAACAAAAACATGAATGTTGAGTTAAATATTACTCATCCCCCCCGACCCAACCCATTCAAAAATGAACAAAAATGCAATCCCAACAAAGTCCCATTCAAAATGTGAAATGAAAAAGCATCTTCCCTCAAGCTTCTTCAGCCTAGCCTCTGCAGGATTCTAGAAATCATCTGTGCATGTGATGGAGGAATGCACAGTGGATGATGTAGGGGGCGTGGTCTCAATAGCCCTGCAGTAAGCAGTGTGCTATGTGCATGTGATTGAGGAATAGCATAGATATTCAACTGTACTTGCATCAAATCTGTTTTGTTTTTTTGTCAGGATTATGATAAAATATAATTTCCCCAACTATATTTAAATTCTTTATTAAGAGCCAACCTTCAATTTAGTAAATTAATGGTTTATTCTATAGACAGTATAACATATATTGGGTTTATTCCCATGGAAAGGTTTCCAACTTTGAAAATTCCTGGAATTTTGCAACCCTAGTAAGGGCCATAGACTGTAGGTAAGGGCCCACACACTTCGTCCAGTAGGGGGCGGTAATGAGCTCTCTAGACGGATAACCAGCCGCCATTACAGACCGTGAAGAAAAACACAGCTGAAGCGAAGCTAACATGTCTGGAAGCTAACTTGGTAAACACAACAACAAACAGGTAAGAAAGGAGACATAAAGCTGCAGAGAATTACCACAGAGTTTTAGTTTGAGCTTTTTACTATAACATATTAACATAAGATTAAACAAAGTCTGTTGGAAATCCACGTCAAAGATCTATTTAGTCAGTTTTAGTCGAGTTGTTGGATTGAGGTCGTTAGCCCGTCTGGTGCTTCTGTCCCTTTAGATTCAGACTCAAGCAATGAGAGACTAGAGAGTATTTGAATGTTCCTTTCCTTCTGTATTCAGGTCTTCTCTGCTTGGTGTCAAACGATGAACCTGTCAGGATGGGACAGACTCTGTGCATCTGCTCCCGCGGCTCCATCACCATCGATAACAAGAGATATTACTTTGTTCAGAAACTGGACGAAGGGTGAGTTTGTTTGTGTTTAACCTTCTTTGCTCCACCTGACAGGTGAAGAGTGAATGGATCATGTGTCTACAGCTGGCAGGTGACAAACCAAAACCACCAATGAAAGCCTGATGTAGCTCCGAGCTGTGGCCTCCTGAGTTCATCATCAGTTATTATGACAGAGCCTCACTGTTGTATGTGGTGACATCTCTTACTGCTGTAAACAAGGACCCTGTAGTCACTACACTGTAGTGTTAACAATCAGTCATGCTGTCGTACAGTAGCTCATGCCAGCTTGGTCAAAGATTTCTAAAGCAGAATAAAAGGAACTTTTTATCCTCTTTGAAAAAAATCTGGAAGATACTAAACTTTGTGGTTTGATTGTGAATATTATTATTATTATTATTAATCATATGTTTAATGTCAGTCAGAATAGAGAGGCTTATAGTCTTTAACTTTCAGTATATGCCAGCTGTGTTCCTTGTAGTGGTCATTTGTCATAAAAAACTCAAAATATCCAACTCAAACTTTAACTTAACATAATCAAAGGGTCACTGATGCACCGTGAGGATGTGATGTACGCAGGCAAAAGAAGTGTAATGTCCATGCAAAAGTTCAGTGGTGTCCAATGGTTTATTTTGATGGCAAGCAAGCAAGCAAAAGGGGCAAAGAAAATCATGGCTCCTGCTGCCTTTCTTGCGCTGGTAAAAAACCATAGGCCCACCCAGGTGCATGCTGACCTTTTGCCACCTACCTACCTCAATAACCTCAGGTGCCCAGAGTTCCTAATTGCCAAGCAAACAAAAACAAACAAAAGAAATACTAAATATACAAAAACTCTCAATATACTAAACAAATGACTAGCAAAAAATATAACCCCAAAATCTAACTTAAATACAAAGAAAAGTTTAGATACATGTAATACTACTTATTAATTCTAAACTAAATAAGCAACTAAATACAAAAAATAAACAAATAGCTCCAACACTGTAAGTGTCCTTAAACCCTCGCCTCTTTGTGTCTCCTCTTCAGCGGCTTCAGTTATGTTGATTTGGTAGAGGGGGTGAAAGATGGGCACTTTTATGCCCTCAAGAGGATCCTGTGCCACGACCGTGAAGGCCGTCAGGAGGCGCAGACAGAGATGGAGATGCATCAGATGTTCAGTCACCCCAACATCTTGAGCCTGGTTGCTTGCACCTTTGTTGATCGGGGAGGCAAGAGTGAAGCCTGGCTGCTCCTGCCTTATATCAGAGTAAGTTGATTCAGCCTCCAGTATAAGCAGGATAACCTCCCAGAGAAGCTGTTAGTAACTCTTGATTTGTTGTTACGTTTATGTCCACAGAAAGGAAGCCTGTGGTCTGTTTTGGAGAAGCTGAGAGATAAGGGGAACAGGATGCCTGAAAAACTGATTTTGCAAATCCTGCGTGGAATCTGCTCCGGACTCAAGGCCATTCATGAACACGGCTACGCTCACAGGTAAAACGTCTCCACACACACATTCAACATTCAGAGTACAAAGGTCACACCTTTGTATACCCGTCAGGACTCCTCATTGTAATTTCCATCTGCAGCTTTGACATGTTCTTTCAACACTAACTCGATCACCTTCTCCTAACGTGCATATCTTATATTTTAACTCTTGTTCAGTGTCTTTGAGTTTCTGAAAGTGCTCTACATAATAAATGTATTATTATTAACACTCCTGCTTTGATTTGTCAGAGATCTGAAGCCCACAAACGTGCTGCTGGATGAGGACGACAGGCCGGTTCTGATGGACCTGGGCTCCATGAACCGTGCCAGGATTGAGGTAAGGCTTCATTAAGAGCAGCACGCATCTCGCTCATGTTCTAATATTAAATGTGAAGTCCTTTCAGATGTAGTGATTTTTAATAACACTGAGTTTGTTTCAGGTGAGAGGAAGCAGAGAAGCTATGACTATACAGGACTGGGCGGCCCAGAGGTGCACCATCTCCTACAGAGCTCCTGAGCTCTTCAATGTGGAGAGTCACTGTATCATAGACGAGCGCACAGACATCTGGGTAAAGGGTTCTTTGTCCCTCTTCACTTTGTCGTGCACAGTGTCTTTAAACTGCCTCACCATGTGGACCCAAGCGTTGGTTTCATTGTGGATCATCCTCTGTCTTCATGACCCCTTCTTCTCTCGTGTCTCCCTCAGTCACTCGGCTGTGTGCTCTACTGCATGATGATGTTGGAGGGACCGTACGACATGGTGTTCCAGAAAGGGGACAGTGTTGCTCTGGCTGTGCAGAACCCAGTCACCATTCCTCAGTCATGCAGGTCAGTTTCCAGACTGTAAAATGAGCCGCAGTGTGACCGGGTGTGTCAGTGTCTGTGTTAGTGTGGATAGTGGGAGGAAAGTCCTTCTTCTTTCTGGTGTCAGGTTTCGGGAAAGGAGAACTGTTTTGAGGTGTAACTGAATTTTAAAGGCAAACTGGAAGAAGTCAAACACTCCGGTGCATTTATCATGCTTTCCTTTGAACGGAAACTCCCCTGCTTTAATTTACAGCTCCATCAGTAGGGCACTGTAAATGTTTAGTACATTTGTCATGGGTTTTATGATAAGAACACGTATGGTAACTTGTTTGAGTCAGAGACAAACCTGACTTGTTCTTACTCGGTGTATGTTTTGCCTCCCAGTTACTCGGAGGGCCTGCAGATGCTGCTCAGCTCCATCATGGTGTCCAATCCTCAGGAGAGACCAAACATCCACTGGGTCCTTGACCAGGTACAGGACCTGCAGAGTCGCAGCCCCAACACCCAAACCAACATGGTCTGATCTTGCACGGTGGCTGGACGTGGGCTCTTGGAAACCTTTGCACACATATCGACACCTGTTCTTCTTTTAGCTTGAACTCTCTTCTTGTATTTATTGATCTTAATGTTATTGCCTTTAATCAGTTTCAGGAGCTTTGTAACGGTGAACGGTTTAAATCTAAATAATCCTCACGGCCTGCTCATCACGTTGGACTTGTGTAGTCCTCACAGACTCAGTAACTAATATAAAGAAAGAAAAGCCTTACCTTTAATTTGAGCGTGAAATATAACAACACGGCGAGGTCCGATGGAGTCAAACATTTGGAACGAGCTCTGTAAGTTAGATAAACTCACATTACTGTCTGTTCAACATGCAGCAGCTCCTCGTGCTAAGCTAACCTTGGGGAAGAAGTGTGTTTCTACCATGTATATAATATTTAGCATCTTTAATAGACGCAGGAGTAACTGTGAAGCTTTGTTAAACTTTGTTCAAGTGACCTGAGTTCACCACATATCAGATTACATTCCCACCAAGAACTCATGCTTTAAAGTTCCTTTCTTTTCTATCTGATATATTCCTGACTTTTCTTTGTACCTTCACACCTGGACTGTGATCACCTGAGGGAGACTACACCTGCAGCTCTTCTTCTTCACCTTCACTCGGTCTGTCTGTTTCTCACCCGTCTGTAATGCTGCGTCTGAACACACAGAGGCGCTGCAGCCTCACAGTCTCCTGCTCCTCATGGACCGGTTGATCTCCATGAGTGACTGAGCTCTTATTAAACACACACACACACACACACACACACACACACACACACCTACACACACACACACACACACCTACACACACCTCTTTAGTGATGTCAGGTGTTCTCCTCAGAAAACTTGATTTGAAGGATTTTAATGGAGCCATGGTCACGTCTCACCCTGCAATTTCATCTTTGACCTGTTTCATGTTTTGATCAGTCTTCACGCTCGCCACTGTTCGTGTGTTAGATTCTGAGCTTGCTGTCCAGCGTTAATGTGGCCTCACGCTTCAGTCCTCTCAGGGTTCTCCTGCATCTCGACATGTGGAGCGCTGTAGACTCACACGGTACCACTTCAACTCAAACTGGATCCGATGACACTTTGGGCATTTCAGTGATGTAGATGAAGATGTCTGTCTTCATGCTCTGTGATGTGGAGAACTGAATCGAGCGGATAAATCTTGAAAGTAAACGTGTTCAGTAAACTGTTTGATTGACTTCATGTTTGAAATGTGACATTTTGATGCTTCAGCTTCGCCCTCTTCAGATGAACTGTGACGTAGAGGAGAATATTAGTGACGCAGCTAAACTCAGTGTTCTGGTGAAGTTCACACATATGAAGTCAGTTAAAGGGACATTCTGCTTAATGATGTTTCCCCTGTCCGTCAGTGCACACATGTAGCACTCTGTGTACAGTTTTTATTGTCATCCTGAAATAAAGAGGCGACCTACGTTATAGAGAAGTCGTCTTTAAAGTGAAGACATTTATTTATTGGGATTAAACCCCTTTAGATGTGTCATCTCCTTTTAGAGGGGGTCCCAAAACACACGATCACAAATAGAAAACAGTACAATACAAAATATACAACAATAACATGAATAATTCAAAAGAAAAAACCCAGTCAGACAGAACAACAGCAACAACAACAACAACAACAACAACAACAACGACAACGACAACAACAAAACATGGATAATTCAAAAGATAAAACCCACAGTCAGACAGAACAACAACAACAACAAAACATGGATAATTCAAAAGAAAAAACCCAGACAGACAGACACAACAACAACAACAACAACAACAAAACATGATATTCAAAAGAAAAAACCCACAGGCAGACACAAGAACAACAACAACAACAACAAAACATGGATAATTCAAAAGAAAAAACCCACTGACAGTCAGACAACCAACTAGAGGACAACAACAACATAACATGAAAAATTCTAAAGAAAAAACCCACAGACAGACACAAGAACAACAACAACAACAACAACACATGAATAATTCAAAAGAAAAAACCCACAGACACCACCAACAACAACAACAACTCAAAAGAAAAAACCCACAGACACTCAGACAACCAACTAGAGGACAATAACAACAACAACATAACATGAAAAATTCTAAAGAAAAAACCCACAGACAGACACAAGAACAACAACAATAACAACAACAAAACATGGATAATTCAAAAGAAAAAAACCCACAGACAGACACAACAACAACAACAACAACAACACATGAATAATTCAAAAGAAAAAACCCACAGACACCACCACCAACAACAACAACTCAAAAGAAAAAACCCACAGACAGTCAGACAACCAACTAGAGGACAACAACAACAACAACAACATAACATGAAAAATTCTAAAGAAAAAACCCACAGACAGACACAAGAACAACAACAACAATAACAACAACATAACATGAAAAATTCTAAAGAAAAAACCCACAGACACCACCAACAACAACAACAACAACAACTCAAAAGAAAAAATCCACAGACAGTCAGACAACCAACTAGAGGACAACAACAACAACATAACATGAAAAATTCTAAAGAAGAAACCCACAGTCAGACAGACCAACAACAACAACAACAATAACAACAAAACAGGGGTTGGTACAACCTTAAACAAGGTACAATCGACAAGAGAAAAATAGAATACAATTCAATAAAGTAAAGGAGCATTGATTAAACACAAAAAAAATAATAATAGTCATAAAAAAATAAAAGAATAAATAAGTAAAGGAAGTAGAGGAACAGTGAGGGCTTTACTGAAAATAAACACTTTGCTTTGAGATGAAAAGAGATCATTTCTAAAGACAAAGAAGGAATATTTAAAGGTAAATTATTCAGTCAGAGCGGTGTGACGCCTCGCTGAGATAGTCTGAAGAGATCTGATGGAGTTCAGCATGTCGGCGCTGTATGATGATTTCTATCTTCAGTAACGGGGTTACAGGTTTGGACTGATGCTTGAAAAGTGAGGCTGTGAGTTTTTTAATCGTACACTTTCAGAATCAGTGATGTTACTCTGTTTCTGAAACTACATCACTCATAGTTTAACACCTTTATAAAAAAAACTTTTTTTTTTTCAAAATACACAGACACTTAACAAATCCTAAAAACATTCATTAAAAGCACATTAAAGAAACAAGTCAGTATAATAATGTTTAAAACTTGATCATCCTTTCAGAGCGGCTCTAAGAAGGTGAGCTTTGAGCCGTGCGTCGGACAGTGCAGACACGGATGAGTTTAGGTAGAGAGCTCAGGAGGGACGGGGGATGCTTTCTGGACCAGGTTCAGAGCTACTTTTAAGATGAGTCTTGACTCAAGCGGCAACCTCCGGTCTCAAAATATGAAGCCTCTGCAGAAGTGTCATAAACTGCAGTTCATCGAGCGTCCACTAGAGGCGGGCTGCAGAAACACAGGAAACCACATACACACCCATTCAAAGAAGACGATCTTTACAGCATTAATAAACATGTTTACAGCCTGGTTAAAAAAAACGGGTTGGGTCTACGTAGCTAATTTCTCTATCGGCACACACTGTATGGGGGGTGAATTTATTTCTAACGCGATGGTTCAGAAGATATTAAAATTACGAGTTTTTGCCAAAATAAGGACATGACTGACTTGACTGACAGGCGGGAACACAGTAGCTGTTAGCTAGGAGGCTCAAACCCTGCCTCTTTACCTCACACTTTTTTTGGTTGAGTTCAGCATTTCCAATATGGCTCCCGCCGATGATTGGCTTCAAAACAGCGCTCAGGAACAGATGGGTGACAGTCTATGGTCTGACTTCATCACCAAACTGGTTACGAACTATTGTATGGCTTCATGAAGCAAACCCCAACACAAGGTTCCTCATGTAGAGTCAATACTGTGCTCAACATCATCACACGTGAGACATGTTTGAGCTCCAGGAACACGGATCATAGAAAGAGGCTAAAACATGATTCCCTCCTGAAAGCACAGAACATGTCTCCCCAGGTATAACTGATTCATCACTTGTCGTATTCTAAGTTTCAGAGGAGGAGTTTTTAAAGGAGAGGTTTGAGGATGTTGGTGTTTTTGTGATGCTCTGAACGTAGAGCTGAATTTAATCTGAATTTCTTTAACTCATCACACAACCTTCATCTGGCATTGTTCAGGACTGGTTCCCGCTCTTTGTGTCCGCCTGTGTGTGTAAGTGTGTGTGTGTGTGCGAGTGCGAGAGTGTGTGGGTTGATTTGTGCACACATGCTTGGAAACAAATATCAAACTGCTCATGTGGAGAAATTTACAGCCATATGCGTCCTCTCAGATCAGCGCGGTGTCACACTTCACTGCTGGCCCAATTACTTCCAAAGGTAATTCCCGACCTCAACACACACTCACACACACTCTCTCTCTCACACACACACACACACACAAACGACCGGTCATTAAGTATACACACCATACCCCATATTTACAGTGCAAATGCCCTTTAATACACAAACACCCAGAGGATTCATTACACTTGAGTTAAAGCGGTCCCAGCTGATTTCCTCCTCAGGCCCAAACACAGAACCCCAGACTCCCCGGGGACTAGGTCCAGAGTGGAGCTGTGTTTATGGGCTCAATATGCACACACACTCACACACACACACACACTGTCACAACCTGCCCTTCCTTTTATATTCACCATCATCTGCCCGTGAGGAGCTGAAATGATGTCATACAACACAAGCGCGAGGTCAACTCAATGTTTGTCCACATTTTAGGACCAACTTCACATTTTTCTTATCGTTCAGTTAGAGGGAGAAAGTGTGTTTGTGTGTGTTTGTGTGTGTGTGTGATGTGTGTGTGTGTGTGTCCACTCTGTAATCCCACTCCTCAAACTCAAACACACTTTAGCTCTGGCACCATAAACCATCTGCAGGCTTTTATTGATTTGGCGATGAATCAATTAGTGAATTATTTAATTAGCAGTGCATTATGGGTCAGCGCAGAGCGGCTCCAGGCCTGCTGTGATCCCGGGTCTCTTTAAATCATCTCACACATATGTTCTGACCCGTGTGGGCGTCAACATGTGGTCTCATCTGAGCCCTGAAGTTTTGAAGTGAACCCTCATAAAGTGGTCCAGTAAAGTTCTTGTTGTTACTCAGCAGACGAGGATCTTGTTCCTCTAAAGCTTTATGTGTCCAGACTCAGAACTTCTGCCGTCACTCAGGACCAGATTAGCCTTGGCTGCGGCTGGAAGAGGAAGAAATATGGAGGTTGGGTCTGCAGCGTTGAGTGGATGAGTTATGAGTTGTGTTGAGATCGAGGAGTTCTTTCTGTGAGCTCATTAATTGATGGGAGTGTTTGGGTTAAAATGCATAATGACTTCATTAAGGAGGATTGGCGTAATCAGGAAAGGTATTGCTTTAATTACTGGCTCAGGGCCAGACCTATCCGTCCTCCGTGAAGCCGTAACCCACCCTGTCCACCGAGCGCACTCATTTAATTAAGTGTACAGAATGCTACACCCTAACGTCGCCCTCGGGGGCAATTATGGCACTGGAGATTGAAAGATCTCCGGCGGGGGTATTTTACTTACTGGCAGGAGATTGCCTGTGTCAGTTAGCTGATTGCATTGATTATATTGATTTGTAACAGCTTTTCGGGTAATTTCATCTGCAAAGGTGAGAGCAACACGTTGGCCCGGGGACTCTTTTATTTATTCTTTCTTTATTTAGACCCCGCACTCTTTTGCCAAGTGATTAGATGAAATGGAGCTCCACAATAAGTCTTTTAAAGTGGAGCCGCGGAGGGGATCGATAGTTTTTATTTGCTGTATAAGGTCAGTAAAGGTTGGCTGTTATGAATTCTTTTAAAGGCATCACGACGGCTGCACCTGAAGGTCTGCATGGTTCCACTGAAGCAGCTTTAACACGGAGCCCCAGACCAGATCTTCAGCTCAAAGGGGGGCAGATTAGACCAGTCTAATCACTTAAAACACAGATTTATATAAACTCTCCTTCTTTTACTTAAACACAGATTTATATAAGCTCTCCTTCTTTAACTTAAACAGACATTTATATAAACTCTCCTTCTTTAACTTAAACAGACATTTATATAAACTGTCTTTCTTTCACTTAAAATAAAGATTTATATAAACTCTTCTTCTTTCACCTAAACACAGATTTATATAAAAACTCCTTTCACCTAAACACAGATTTATATGAACTCTCTTTCTTTCACTTAAACACAGATTTATATGAACTCTCCTTAAGTTCACAGTTTTTAATTGACTGCTTGTGTCTAACGTATATTCATAAACATTAAAGATGAACTCCTCTCTGGATCAGTCGTCTCATGTTGAAGGTTAAACTCGTATCTGAAGCTCAGAAATAAAAAAGTAGAATCTTTAATTTGGTGAAACAGAAATGTGAATATGGAGGACTAAAGCCAGGTTCAGACATGTTTCCTCTGATCGCACGTCTGTGAATCAGCTTTAGTTTGAACATCTTGGTAACTCTGCAGATTATTCTTGATGTTCATCGCTCTGCTGATTAAAACAATATGATAACAAACTAAATAAAAGACATTTCCTCTTGTGGAGATATTTAAAGAAAGAATGAGAGGAATAAATCACACTGGAGCTGAGATCTAATAAACGTGATGCTGGCTCTCTGAGCGAACTCCAGGATGATATATCAAATATTCTGATATGAACCAATAATCAGATTCTCATCTTCCTAAATTAAAATCTTTGTTCCTCCAAAAACGTCAGACTGCAGAGTGTTGTGACAAATAAAAGAATAAATCTGTGTTACTGTGCGCCGTGTCTGAAGGAGTTTATTGATTGATTGTCGACTGAATAACTCGAACTAAAAGCTTGTATTCGTCATTGATCAGTGATGTGATCAGATATCTGATCCGCAGCGCCTCGTCCTCTGAGGGAAGAACTTTACCTTGACTGTGACCCTCTTCACCTCCTCTCTGATTCGTGCTGTGATCCACAGTTTAAATACACATACTGTATATCTCTTTATTGCCACGATGGGGTGAGTGTAAATGAGACACCGCAGAGTGTGATTATGATAACATTTAGAGAAATGAACAGGACTTTATATCAGACGTCTTAATGTGATGAAGACGTCTGAGTGTCTCAGAGCAGCGAGAAGAACACTTTCGTTTCTCTCTCTGTCTTTAGTTCAGATAAGAAATCTTTCCCTCAGTCTGTTATGAACTATTTAAAGCTCCTGTAAGAGATTTTTAGTTGTTTATAAAACAGACTGACATTAATACTACCAAAGGGGTTCCCAAACTTTTCAGCCCGCAACCCCCCAAATATTGATGCCAAAGACCCCCACTGTCCCTCAAAGTGATTTAATGTGGCTTCATTTAGCTGGTCTGCAGAAAATTAGCCTACCTGTATGAGCATGTGTCTGTGTTTCCTGTGCCGTTATGAATTAACCTGCTGCTACTGATGCTGTTGATAATTAACTGTTCACTAACCCTAAACTTAGGAGTCATTTGGCAACAAAGAAAGGCAGAAAACTCATTACATTTTCTATTTTCAAGGTTTTATTTCAAGTTTAGCTCCTATTTTTGGCGATATTTTTTATTATAATGGGTAAAATCTACAATTTTTAGATAACTTACATAAAAATAACATTCTGGAAGACATCTCACAACCCCCTATTATTGGCTCGCGACCCCCCAGGGGGTCTCAACCAACCCTTTGGGAACACCTGGGTTAGACCATCAGCATTCAGACGGACTACAGAGGCTGCATCCTGAGAGGGGTGTATTTAAAGACCGGTTTCATCAGCAGTGCGTCGAAGGCTCCTTCAGAGGCAGCCACTGAAGTGCAGCCACCTTATTCCTGGTCTGCAGAGGATGTATCAGGAGCGTCCTCTGCAGACCAACATATCCCATGATTCTTTGCTTTCTAATACAAACAGGATGATGGACTCTCAGAGTAAAATAATACACAGTTAAATGTGAGTGTTTGGTTCCTTTCCAACAGAACAGTGAGCTGTGTGAATGATGAAAAGACGCACGCCTCCAGAGTTTGTTATCTTTGAGTTGATGGTGATGCTGCTCAAATTACAAGGCAAGTCAAAAGCACCATTCATACAGAGAGCAATTCAAAGTGCTTTACAGAATTAAAAACAAAACAAAAACCAGAACAGTAACAATCAACATACAGCAACCCCTTAAAACATAAAAATTTGATATGGGGCCTGTTATGTTTGATCTACTCTCTCTCTCTGTACTTATGTAACTTAATGTACATAGTGAATAGTGTAGGTTTTATTACTTATTTAAATTAGGAGGGATTATTCTAAATAATCAGCCCCCCTTCACTGCTCTGAACTGTAACTTGCAGTCTTACTGTCCCACCGGACACAGAATCACAACTGATCTTGTCTGAACCGAAATGAACCTTTAATCATCGATTCATCTGAGAACTTCTTCCCAAGGATTAAGACTCGCACATTGAATCTTCTCTGTGTCTAGTCACAGCCCAAAGCTGGCTCAGACCTCTTGACACGGTTGCAAACACTTATATTTTTGTAAAGACTTCAGGCTGGATCCTCTGAAGGATCCGACCCCTGAATCAGGACACAGTTTGTTTCTTTATTTTGATATCTGAATCTGCGGCCGTGTAGTCATCGTGAGGAGAAACAGACAGCAAAGAGTCTTAATGCTTTTAACTGTTTAAAGAGAGCAGGGTGAGATCTGACATGATGATAGTTGTCACAAAGATGCACCAACAGATGAGTCAAATATTTATTTTCATCAGTTTCTCAGAAGAAGGGAAGCGTTTGTAAGAATAAAGGATGAGCAGCGATTCTCTGCTTTGACATGTGTGGATCAGATCCTGACGAACTGATCTGCTTTTATTAATTATGTTTGTATATTTCTGAGTCCTCTGAGCTCTGATCCTCTCCTGTCTCTGTCAGTCTGTGTCTCTCAGAGTGGAGGTATCTCGGCTCTCACAGTGGAGGTATCCCGGCCGCTGCAGAAATACTATGAGCCGATTAAAGAGAGCAATGTGACCCAGCAGATTAGTTTTCATTACGGGCCTCTAACCTTTGCTAAGCGTGGCAAAAGGCAAAAGGGGGCTAATAGTTTGATGAGCAGTTCATCAGCACTGATTAGGGGGGCGGGATGACAAGATAATCCCGAGGTGGCGCGGTCATTAACGGCACCAAAGAGAGCAAATTAGCTGATTAAAGTGAGCGCCACCCAGCCAACGCCACGCAGGCCGGAGGGAGGGGCTTCATGAGTGATGGATGAGGAGGTGGAGGAAGTGTTTATGTCGCCCGCAGAGTTGTCACTGAATGAGTGAAGTGTCTTCATCAATTTGGAGCCATTACCATGTCAAAGGAGAGGAGGGTGCTGAGAGGAGCGGGGGCGGGCTGGGGGAGGAACAGAGAGGCCATCTGCATACTACAAGCTTACTCATTTCAACACACACACACACACTCACACACACACACACACGCCTCGCCCCCTCCTCCCCCTCCAGGCCGAACAGTTTACCGTAAGGCTGTTTAATTTTCCTGAAATAGGGCTGTGACAGCTCCGTCATGCTGATGAGAAGGTGTTGAGCAGAGTGGCAGCCTGTCACATCTCATCTGTCTCAGCTCTGAAACTGTTGGACCTCCCCTCCTCCTCTGCCTCTCCTCCCCCTCTTCCCCCTCTCCCTCCTCCTTTTCCTCTTTTGCCTAAACCGCCTCGTGTCTCCTCAATCCTCTACCTCTAGGTGTCAAACCTTTCCCCTAAATAAATGCACAAGTGTGTGTGTGTGCATGTGTGTGTGTGTGTGCATGTGTGTGTGTGTGCATGTGTGTGTGTGTGCACGTGGGGGGGGGGGCATTGATTGACGTTGGAAAAGGACAAAAGTAATAACTGGGAGCTGTTTTTTATTTCACCTGCATTGATTGTTATAGGTCTCTTTATCATCTGACCCGGCTCAATTATGCCAATTGGATGGTGCAGTGACACGGGGAGGCTGAGGGGACAGTAAAACCAAACACAGAAAGTGAGAGGGGGATTAAAGACTGTGTGTGTATGTGTGTGTGTGTGTGTGTGTGTATGTGTGTGAAAGGTGGAGTAAAGATGAAGTAGATGAGAGTAGAAACAGCTCGGCGGTGGAATATGCATCACTCAGGATGTATTACTCTGCACAGAGAAGGACAACAGTTTAAATGTTTGTGATATCATTTCCAGCTGTCACTCAGGTCAGGGAGCGATAAATGTTGGAGCCATTACATAAATGAGATGTTGACGTGACCCTCTGTATGCATGTATGCATGCAGACGCACGCTGCTATCTCTGTGGTTGTATGTAAATAGAATACAGATCCGACTGAAGACCTGCACGACGTGTTTGCTGCACGAGCAGGAGACAGAGAGAACATTTAACAGAAGTCTGTAAAGCTAGTCTCCTTCACTCCCTTCTTTATATCAACTTAAAGCAACATTTAACAACCTGTGTTAGCTTCTCTTCAACGTCTGATTCAGTTTACTCTTCTTGAAGCTGTGGTTGCTGAGCTTCCTGCCTGAGAGACGTTTATCTTTGAGAAGACTTAAGGTGACTGGAACAGGTGTGAAGGTGCTCAGTGGTTATAAAAGCAGAGCTGTTCTCACATTGACTAGTCAGCACACAATCAATGATTTCAAAGCTGTTACTGAAATATTAAATATTTGCATACAATTAAAAAAAAGAGTGAACATAACTACACATCACAATACTACGGAAGCCCTAAAATGACATGATTAAATACATTTTATTTTCTAGTTATCTCGAGATCTGGATTTGTTTCTCTCGTGATAACAGGATCATTTATCTCTTTTTATTCAGAGAACAAAGCTTGTTTTTTGTGTTTTTGATCTTCAACCTGTAAGAGAAATGTCTTCTAACAAAATTACTTTTTATTCTTTACTGAGACAAAATGTTCTAAACAAACAAAAAAAAAAAAAACAGGCCGGTCCTATTACCTGAAGTTACTTGGTTACCATGTGTAAATGTGCTCCTTTATTTTTAGTCAGGAAGCCCTAAAAGGACATGATTAAATACAATTTTATTTTCTCAGTTTTCTCAAGAAATCAGGTGAAATGAACTCGTTATCTCGAGAAAATAAAATGTATTTAATCATGTCCTTTTAGGGCTTCATTACAATACAATCTTCACTGTACTTCTGTTTTTCTACATAATGCAGAGTAAAGCCAAATATATAGTTTTATTGGCTTTCATGAAAACCGCTCAGACGTTCTCTGTTTTGTAGTTTGAGAGGATTTGTGATATCTGTAGCGTGGTGAGGGACTGATGCATCTACGGAAGAGGATTAAGGCCACTGAAAAAAAACAAAAATTAAAGTCCAATTTTTTTTTAAATTATTATTCTGAGAAAAGAAATATATATACATATATTGGACAATCCACTTTATTTATAAAGCACGTTAAGAAAAAAACAATAAAGTTTTACCTAAGTGCTGCACAGTGAGGTAAAATAAGCTAAAACACACAGAACAGGAAACAGTGTAAAAAATTAAAGAATGTACAATAAAAAATAAAAAAAAACACTAAAAAAAATATTTAAGACACATAAAAACACTATAAGAAAATAAAAAACAGAAATAAATTAATAAATACAAATAAAACACTTAAAAAAATTCTTAGAGACACATAAAAACACTTTGAGAAAATAAAAAATAGAAATAAATGAATACATTAATACATATTAATACATAATAAAATAAATGAATAAAATAAAAAGAACAAACAGAGATCACACAACTCTCATGCTGGGTTAAAAGCTAAGGAGTAATAATAAGTTACAGCTTGAGAGAGAGGAGGATGACACCAAGTCATGCAAGGACTGAGAATAGATCAGCGTCTGTTCATGGAGCGCCTGCTCTACTGAACTGAACCAGCTGTATGAAACCTCAATGATCATTAAATAGACAGACTGAGGGTCAGAACTTTAATTTTTATGTGTGTGTATGCGAAGATCTCGTTGCCACCTCAGTCTGAAAAGTCTGAGCAGGGTTTCTTGTCGATTCTCCCCCCAGAACAGCTCCAGCTTTTTCACACACATCAAAAGAGATCATCTGTTTCTGTCGTTTAACTGTAGAGGGATTAAAGAGTGTGGTTTAACATGAGGGTGGTGTCAGCCTGAGCGGCTCTCTAAGTTTCATCAGGTGTCAATATTTTGTTTTGGGCGAACAGACACGTCATCTCCTGGTCGTCTGTTTAAACGTCTTTTTTGTATTTAAATAGATTTTATTGTAGATTATAAAACATGAGGGAGACATGTAGAGAAAACTTTAACATTATTTCAGATGTATGATATTTTATAGATGTTAATAAACTGAGTTCTGTGAGCTAACAGGATTCAAACTGAGTCCAAACAGGCCCTGAAGTGGAACATTTAAAGATAGGAAATAAAATGAGTTAAAGCTACATTTCCTCTAATTCATATTTTTCCACCCCTGAGTAAAAGTACCTGTTCTGACACGCAGACCTGCAGGTTCATGTGTAACCTTCACAAACAGAGCAGACCACGCCTCAGCCTGAATCTGTATTAATGATGCAGCCGCTTTGATGCTGTCAGTAAGACGTATGGCTCTGCTCTTAACCCCGCTCTGAACCCAGCGTGCCACACAAGAGCCAGCTGTGTGCCTCCATACCCATGCAAACACATTAATGCCACTTTATTCAGCCAGTGAATGAAGGACACATTTATCCTGAGTCAGCACGGAGACGCCAGGCGGAGGACAGGCGGGATTACAAGAGGTCAGCAGTTCAGAGAGAGCACACAAAGGTGACGGAGGAAAAGCCCCGTCGTCTTCTGATCATTTAACCGTCCTGGGAAAGTAAATACAGGAAACAACAACAGGAAATAAAACGATTCATATTTGAAGTTTAATGTTTAAGAATTTAGTTTGAATTCATTTTGTTGATCTGTTTCTGGATGGACCCGGTTTACGACAAAGATCATCAGTCCTCAGAAAAGTCAGGATGCTGTGAAAACATGTTCCAGCAAACACAACGTACTGAATGTTAAACTGAAACATGTTCTATAAAAATATCTGCTCATGTTAAATCAGCAGCAGCACGTTTCAGAGACATGTTTCCTGTTCATCAGCTCATCTTTAACAACACTCTGTAAACGTTCCTGAACCCAGGAGACCGGGTTCTGGACTTTAAAGTGACATGTTGTCCCAGTCTTGCCTGATAGAGGATTTCAGCTGCTCAACAGTTCAGGGTCTCATTTGTCGTGTTTTTAGTTTCATTATGCTCCAAGTGTTTTCAATGGGGGACGAGTCAGGACTGCAGGCAGGCCAGTTCAGTACCTGGACTCTTCTACTACAGAGCCATGCTGTTGTAATCCGTGCAGAATGTGGTTTGGTGTAGTCTTGCTGGTCTTCCTGAAGATGTCATTGTCTGGATGGCAACATATGTCGCTCCTAAACCTGTATTGTTCAGCATTAATGGAGCCTTTACAGATGTGGAAGCTACCCATGCCATGGACTCTTATGATCCCCATACCATCAGGGACGCTGGCTTTGAGCTGTGAGCTTATAACAGTTAGGATGATATTTTAAATTAGTATTTAAATCAGTGTCTGTAGTTTGTGATCCAAATGTTTTGAGCTGAAGTGAGGGACGTTGAAGTCTCAGATGTAACCTAGAGAAGAGAGGTGTTTGTGTCTTTACAGTTTACAGAGCAGAAGAGGGAAACACAGGCAGGAGGCAGGAGGCGGGGTGAGAGGGTCAGGGTCTCTCCTGCTGGAGGGGGAGGCGGTCTGTGTAGGTGAAGGGGGGATTTAATTAGAGCGAGTGCCTTCATCCCCCTCTGCTCCCCTGCTCCGTGTTTCAGCTCGCTGCCAGGGGTTAACTGGCCTGATAAATGGGATCAGTTGCACTTTAACACGCACACACGTGCACACCTGTGTGTGGACGGGGATGAGTGTGGTCTGTAGGATTCAAACGAGGAAGGTAGAGATCTTGATGTCGCTGGACTCTTATTGTTAGTTTAGTTCTGTGTCTATGTGACTTTCTCAGAGACTGACACCTTACAATTGAGAGTTTGTTTATAAACCTCAAACTATAATTCTGTCAGACTTCAGGTGGTGTACCTGGATCACAGACTATATAAAACATGGATGTAGTCGCAGTGACGTCACCTGTTGGTTTCTGATGAAGCGTTATGAAGCTAAAGACAGAGGTCGCCATATTGGACTCCAGGTCTCTTTCAGTCAGACTAGAAACCAGCAGAGAGGCAGAGCTGAGGCCTCTGGAGTCCAGACACCTGCATAGTGCACACCTTCAGTCAGATCAGCCATGGGGAGCTTTCATTTATTTAAAATGAACCCAGTCAAGTTCTTATGAACACTTAAACCAGCTACAGAGACTCAAACAGTTTCTTGTCTCAGGATGTAAACATGATTGTTTGTTGTGTTTGAGTAAAGCTTGGTGGTTAAAACACATGCGCAGTAAACAAAGGCTGCAGAGTCTATTCCAACCTCGGCCCTATGCCGCATGTCTCCCCCACACCCTGTCCTTCAAACTTTACCCGTAAGTCCTCAGCTGTCCCGTCAAATGAAGACTAAACATCCCAAATAACTGGAGATTTGTTCATTTCTGCTGTAATAATGAGCACCATCACGTTGGGCCTCTCTGGCTCTGGATCCAGCCACAGGTTGAGACCAAAACGGCTGCTTTTCTTTCACTTCCACATTATTATTATTTTTTTTTAACACCTGAGGTTTCAGTTTAATCTGAATCTGTGTAAATAAATCAGACACACTCTTCTCATAACCTTACTCCTAAAGTGACTCTGCAGTACGTATCACCATCACTCTGTCTAAAGGTTCAGGTGTAAACATGCGAGCAGCAGCACAGCCTTCTTCCAAACTGAACGGATGGATTATTTTTTTTTGTTTAAAGTTATATTTCTGGGGCTTTTACGTCTTTATCTATATTATAGTTGTATTATTTAAAGAGGAGAGGACAGTGGATAAGGTGGGAAACTGGAGGAGAGACAGTTGAGGAATGACATGCAGGAATTGAGCCTGGCCTGCCCGCTGTATTGGCGTGCAACTTAACCATTAGGCTCAATCTGGGCCCACTGGATGGATTTCTTTATCATTTTGTTCAGATATTCTTGATCACCAGAGTTTAAAACCATTACTGTCACCTCCTGTTTTTCTCTCTGACGCCCTGAGGTTGACATCCAACTGTTGAAACTATTTGAAGCTTAACATTTGATAAGAATAAATGACATTGAAATGTAGAGAGTACAGAAACAGGATAACATATTGACTCTCACCAGTGTGTTAAAAGAAAGAACAGAAACGAGTTCTCAATCGAGCCTGATGGTTCAGTAACTCTTCATCTGAAGGTGAGAGTCAGTACCTGTCTTCTCATGAACACACACCTGCAGAAACACGACGTCTAACTGAGCTCTGTGTTAGGAGGAGGTGGAAGCATGATGTAAGGATTTGATCTAAGCATTACTGCACCTCATCGCTGCAGCCTCACTGAGCCTGGAGCCTGACTTTAAACATGTTAAGAAGCGTCCAGGTGAAGGTCAGATTAAAACTTAAACCCGTATTTTAGTGTTTGCTGTCACTGAAGGTGAATCAAACCGTTATTCTTCTCTCAGATTGTCGACATGAGGACTTTTCTTTCAGTATCTCTGCGTGAACTCACTGAACGAAGGCATGTTCATAGTTACGTCACCAGTTTGTGTATTTTCATAAATCTTCAGTCTCAATCAAAGCCGGCGCCGGTCCATTAATAACCCGGCGTGGTTATACTGATGACAGAACACAATGCACCTAATGGAACAATTGATTTCCATAATGCTCCAAACACAGCAAGGAGAGGGAGGGCGATCCAGAGAGAGTCAGAGCAAGGGAGCAGGGAGGACAGTGAAGGACAAGACATGCAACCAGTTTACAGACGCTGCTTCAACATCCAGAGGAGGAGGACTGGACCGCCCTCTTCATCAGAAATACCAACACAGATTTATAAAGAGCCATCTCATGGCAGCAACTCCAACCAGCCATGATCACTGATAAACCCCAAATATCAATAATCAACTAATATAACTACTGATGACCAAAGAAAGGAAGGAAATCAATAAAGTTTAACATACATAAATAAAAAAATAAAAAAGCCTCAAATATCAACATTTAACTGAAGAATAGCTTCCCCTCAGTTAAACTCATCTGACATTAGGACTCCTCCGTGTTCATCACTTCATCTCATCAAGCCTCTGACTCCACAGACTGTTACTGACATGTTCCTTCCTCTGTTAGCTTAATGATCTGAGCCAGTTTGTCACTTTATTTACTTCCACTCAGCACGCCAGGACAGAAGGAACAAACATCACAAACTGAACTCATCTCATGAGGGGGAGATCTGAACTAAATACAGCCTGTGATTAAGTTTTGGACATGAGGAACGAGGACGTTCACTGGGAGTCGGTCGGCGCTAAACAAAAACTTTATAAAGAGCTTAATGATTCAGAAACACAAACACAATATATACTGAGGTTAGTTTGTGTAACACAGACAATTTAAAGGCCCCTCTGAAGTCCTCGTCCTCTCATGGTCTTCGTTTTGTCTTTTATAAGTTAAATTCAGTGACAGTCAGGATCTGAACCCAGCGTCAGTTTCAACCGGACAAAATATTTTATTTAAAACAAAAAGACGTTTCAACTTTCTGTCATTTTAACAAATGCACTTGGTAAATGGACATGTACTTATATAGCCCTTTTTCTAGTCTTTCTGACTACTCAAAGTGCTTTTACACATTCACCCATTCACTCACTGATGGCAGAGGCTGCTACAGTTAGGGGCCATCAGCGTTAGCTGTGGTCTCATTTCTTTGTTACTAAAACTTCACCAAGCATCTTTAAAGAGGAGACAGAACCACAGATATCATTACTTAGGAGCTACAGAGTTTAGTTTATACTAAGCTTTAGTGTATGCAAACCTTCACTTTATTCAGTCACAAATCTCCTGAGACTGAAGACTCTGAGACAGCAGCGTCCTCTAGCTTGGATTAAAACACGACTCATCTGCAGAAACACACTTTAACCATTGATAGTCTGAACTCTCCAACACACAACCAACCGTGTAAATGTTTGCTCTGTGTCAGCCTGGCATTATAAACATCATTGTTAATATGTGAGAGGTTTTTCTGCAGTATGTAGTGTCAGACAGGATGATATGGATCACTCTGTATTTAAATCTGTCCAAATAGATTCAACAGATTGAATTAAATCAAAGTCAGAAAATAATCGGCTAATGAAACCTCTCTGTACGATCCTGATTGTCCTGTTCAAATAAAATATTAAATATACACATGGTCCTCAGTGTGTGTGGATGAAGCAGTAAATAAGCCCTGAGTAGATCCCTGTGGACCCAAAGTAGACGAGACCTTCAAACCTGCACTCAAAGGGAGGAAGATGAATTGATTTAGTTTGTGGTTTAGAAACAGAGACTCTGATCAGATGATTCAGTGAATCTCTGACCGAACAGTTTTTAAATTTTCAGACACATTTATTAAAGAAAAGGTTTCTTGTGTTTGAATAATTTTTCTACAGGCTTCAACATGTTGAATCTACAAATCAAACGTAGATAAGACTTAAAGTTTGACTGTTTGAGTCCTCTGAGCTTTTTTCGAATCACCGTGAGATGAAGAATTTGACCTTGCGGTCCTCGACAGGACGACTAAACATGATTTAGGCTACTTTAAAGATTGAGCAGGTGTAGTTTATCGGGAGGAGGGGCAGCTTATTCAAACCAATTAGCATGCTGACAGAGAGATACGAGCTCTCTGACCTCTCTACCCTTGTAGTCATAAATAGAACAAATATAATGAAGAAGGAGAACGAGGCGGAGACGACTGTGTTTAAAACACTTCCAACTTTTATTGTTCCTCCGAGTCAGCGGGAAGAATATCAGGAATCTAAACATCAGTTCAGTCTGAGTGAACCTTCAGGACTCTACGGGTTGGTCTCTTACACAGGCGTGTGTGTGTTACTCTGTGTTCCTCTTCCTCGCCCGCTGAACAGAGACTCACTGGTAACCTGATATTCAGAATGTCGGTCCTCTCCTCAGAGGAGCTGAAGGAGCTGACCTCTCTCTGTCACACCTCTGACCACGTCTTCATCACAGCAGTTAAAGCACCTCTCAGTGATTTACCTCTGCCATAACTTCATACATCTACAAATCTCTACAGTGTTCCATTAGGCTATTGACAAAGTCATTGACCGATCAACTCATTTCAATATTTGGATATTGATCGTGTCTAACAGATGTTAGCTCATGTGAAGTGGCAGCACGAGCGTTTTAAAGAAATTAATATGATTAAAAGATCGGCCCCACGCAAAACTGAATCTGTCCCTAATATCAGCTCTCAACAATCTGTGTCTTTATATGTGCAAACACTTCATCTTCTCCTCTTTCTCTATCTCTCTTTCTCTCTCTCTGTGTGTGTGTAGTTTTTGTTTTAGTATGCATGATCCTCTCTTACGTTGTCTCGTATTTTCATGACTCTTATTTTGGTCAGTAAATGTTACCTGACTTTATCAGACTTGAACAGGATTAGCTAAATCATTTTGAGTCATTATAACTGTTAGTGTCTCTGAAACTTAAAAGTAAAAAGTCTAAACCTTATCTAGAAGAAACTGGTAAACGCTGACTGTTCTCCATCTCTACCTTCAGTTTGATGCAAACACTTTACCTCAGCTTTATCCTGTGTGTGTAAAATCAACAGTTTAAGATAGGATAAGATAAGATAAGATAAGATAGTCCTTTAGTCGTCCCACAACTGGGAAATTCAAGTGTCACAGTAGCAAAGTAGACAGTGCAAAAAATTATAAAGCAAACAAGAGCCTATAAAATATAAATTATTAAAAAGTTATTTCCAATTAAAATTAAAGAAGTAAAAATAAGCATATCTTACAACATATATATATATATATTATTGGTTATAGAGTTTGGCCACTGCAGGAAGAAAAGACCTACGATATCTCTCCGTGATACACCACAGTGTATGCAGCTCAAACACAAATCTCTATTATTTGATTAATCACCAGACCAATGAATCGGTCTGTCCTTGATCTCTATTTACAGTTCCTTCATTAAAGAGTCTGTATCTGGGTTCTTGAGTTAAAGCTAGGGTTGGTAGCCAGGGAAAACTAGCATGAATTTCAATGTAGCATTTCCTCATTCCTTCATGACAATATGATGGTGACTGATTCAAAACCGGTCCTCAGCACACGGTTTGTGTTTTGCACTACGTCAACTCATGTCTCACTCAGCGGTAAGAAAACACCAAAACATTATCATAGTGAAAGTTAAAAACACAAACAAACATGAAATGTACGCTTTGCAGGAGGCGGGCAGAACGGCGGGACTGGATTTGATTGGTTTCATAATTTGGCTCCTGATGGCAGGGATTGGTTGGTGTTTTCCCAGGTTTACTCCGGCTGTAGATAGCAGCTTTTTTTTCACTCTTTTTTAAGAACACATTATGTATTGATTGTCATCTGGACTGAAAGATCATTTTAACCAGTATAACAAAGAGTGTATCTAAATCTGACTACCAACCCCAGCTTTAAGGGTTCTGGATTACATCTGTAGTACGTTTGTAGTCCAAGTAGATGATCAATCTGACCTCCTTCAACAAACAAGCATCTCAAAGTGTTCCTCCTCTTGAGGACTGACCTGATAGAATTAAAGTATTTTTTAAGACCAATCAAAAATAGTCTCAAAGAAATAAGTTTCTTCTTCACTTTCATTCTGAAGTAAGCCAGAGTGACACCTCAGTGAAACGTCCTGTTTACAGTGAAACTGAGACTCAACAGTAACAGACGGATGGGAGCTCCTCTTGGGGATGTAATGAGTTTTTTTGCAGACATATTTGTGAGGTTTGAATATTCTCTTTACTTTTTAACCTGAACACACGGTCACTTCAGAGAACAATTCAGAGAACAGTCTGAGTCTCTAACTGCAGCGCCGGTCCCTGCACTCCTCCTCTCTGTGACCCGGCCTTGTGTTAAAGGGTAAGTTGGGCAATAAGAGGACATTACCTGAGTGCTAATGGCAGCAAACATGCTATAATGAGCGATAAGCTTATAGCTATAGCCTCAAGCAATGAGCCCTTAAGTTGCAATCAGATTCAGATTTGAGCGTCCTGTCGGACAGCAGAGTGTTGATCATGGAGGATTAAACACAGCAGGTTTATAACACCTCATGTAAGAGTCACTGAGTCGACCTACAGACACAGAAACACAGCAAACAGACTGTCGCAGATCTTCAAAGCTGCTGATGGCTCTGAATGTCCTCATAAGTGGGCCGATAATGCACAGAGGAGAGGGAAAGAGAGATAGCAGGGTGAAAGTAATGATGTGTTGTTGAGACTGATAAGGAGAATTTATCTCTTATTTCCCATGTCGGTGCACAATGGGGCCGTTGTGCAGGCGACAGTAAAACGCGGGGGTGTTGGATGGAAGGACCCATTAAATGGTCGTAAACTCACACTGGACTGGATCCTGTTGAAAGGAAGCTTTTGTGTCTGTTGTGGGTAAACAGGCGAGCCGGGAGGAGATTGGAGAGTCTCAAGGTTGGAGTTTCCTGATTCAGACGTGACGTGACCTCCGACCCCGAACGCTTTATTCACTCTCACACTGAAGTTTATCAAACCAGCCGCCTGAATAAGTTACCGTCGGATATTTGCGACGTTATCTTAAGGAAGCGAGAGAGCAGACCTGATGATTCAGATCAAACAGTTACTTTCATTTCAGACTGATTTACTGCATTTATTAGACCAAGCAGACAAAATATAACCCAGCCTACGAGGATGTGAAGTTTAACTTTAAGTTGAATCTGTAACTGATCACCCTGATGATGATCAGACAGATCTACTGTCAGAGTAACATCCAGTGGACCTCCTTAATCATATTAAATCACAGTTATTAATAAGATGTATGATTATCTGATACTGTATGTTAAAAAGTTAGACGCACATGAAGAAGTTTGACAAATATCAGTTTTAGATTAAAGATCGATGTCAATAAATGTTCTTTAAGTTGTAAATGAAGATCTGTGTTGATGTAGATGCTTCCCCACGTTGTGGTCTCAGAAGTGTTGGTAGTGTTACTGTATTATCATCATCTACGTGTTTCAGCGAACATGTATGCAGGAAATCAGTCTGTGTGGAAGCAAAAGAAGAACAAACTCCACTGAGCTTTAATCCTGAAGCCCACGCCAACTACGATTTAGTATGGGGCAATAGAGCAATAGCAATTTTATTTATAAAGCACATGTCATTACACGTATGTTCAATGTGCTTTACATAGGGAATTAAAAACATAAAAACATTTTTCCAAATAGAATAAATAAAAACAGAAAAACAATAGATACACCCAACATACATCAGACACAGCAATCAAACAAACAGCAAGTGTTGCTGCACATGCAGCACTCCCAACAGTCATCAAATCATTCATACGCTTGAGAAAATAATTATGCTTTCAGTTTTTTTTAAAAGTGGAGACAGTTGTTATGGACCTGAGGTCAGCAGGCAGTTTGTTCCAAAAAGATGGACCACAGTAACTAAAGGCCCCTTCACCGGACCTAGATTTCACCCTGGGTACATTTAAAAGACTTCCACCTGCTGACCTAAGGATCCTGGTCGGGCACTTTGGCTAAGCGGTTTCAGCATGCGCCCCATGTACAAAGGATATAGTCCTCGTTGCAGAGATCACAGGCTCAACTCGCGGCCTCGACCATTTGCTGCATGTCTTCCCCTGCTCTCTGCTCCCCACATTTCCTGTCCCTCTTCTGCTGTCAAAATTATAACTTACGATTTAGTTTCAAATAATGTCCTTAAAGAGACATCAGGTGCAGCTCTCGATCATCTATTACACCAGCTCCATCTTTGTCTTTCAGGTTATAGTCAGACTGTACGCGATGCACGACAAAGGAAGTCTGATCATGAATCACTAACTTCAGTCTCCTGAATCCCTGAAATGTGTTCATCTTTAACATCATC
This sequence comes from Notolabrus celidotus, assembly GCF_009762535.1. Classification (NCBI taxonomy): domain Eukaryota; kingdom Metazoa; phylum Chordata; class Actinopteri; order Labriformes; family Labridae; genus Notolabrus; species Notolabrus celidotus. The sequence continues at coordinate 5,499,667 of NC_048274.1, forward strand.
AGACCATGAGCTCCGCGTTGTGTCAAAGGAGAGGTTTCCACATCAGTGTGGAAACGTGTTGTCTCCGGGTGTTTCCCTAAATGGGTGATAAAGTCTATTTGATGTTATTGCGGATTTCAGTGTTTCAGCTCAGAGCTCAGGATGTTTAGGACATGATTAAACCTCCAAACTCTGATAGAAAACTAAGAGAGAGATGGAGAGAGAGACAACAGCAGATTCCCATCAGTGTGCAAGGTGTCATATGGTGAAGCTCAATATTGGTTAATAAATGACGGGGACACAGTCCACAGGAGTAAAACTCTAATAAATGACTTTTATCTTCTTAATGAGACAACATTAATTCTGGTTTGAAGGTCCTGCTGTAAGCAAACTGATTCATAGTCTGCCTTTAACTTTGTGGGAATGAGTCTAATTATCAGAGGAGCAGAGAGCTGGTGTCCTTCCACAGGAAGCCCTTTGTGCAACTAAATCATTTATCAGCGCCGCGGCTCGGACCGTGGACCGCCGGCCTGCTGGGAAAACTGCAGCTGGGTAACAGCGTCCCTGAAAACCACTGAACATGTGTCCCTCAAAGCTTGGATGAAGAGGACATACTTACACACTAACACACACACACACTCGGATGAAGAAGCATTAGGGGTTAATAAGTTAATAACACGGCCTGCTAGTCTTTGGAAAAACCTCAGCATCAAGTTTCAATCACAGTGAATAAAAAAAGTGAGAGACAGATCGATGGATGGGTAAATTTTACTTAATTGATCCCAAACTGATCAATGAATGTCTTTCAGTTTTTAATTTTCAGATATTGCATGGAGAAAAATATACATATTGAATTTACTTTGACACAAAAAAACTCACAGAGAGAAAGAAACTCAGCAGCAACAGGAAAGATTAAAAGCTTGTACATCTGTATAATGCATACAATGAAAATATACTAAAACACACAATAAATATATCTGAAGATAAACACACACTCAGGTTTGCCCTTTAATAATGTGCATGGTTACAGCTGGACCAGAGCAGCTTGATGAGGGATTGTTAGCTTTGACATGTAGTAATCAGATTTACACCCTATAGAAGCTCCAGAAACGTGTCCTCATTTTCAGCTCCTGAGCTTCCTCCTCCATCAGCAGCACGAGGGTCTTATCAGTCAGTAAAATAAACCAGTGACCCGGTGGGAGCTGATAATGTGCACACAAGGCCGGCACATAGAAAGCAAAATAAGTACTACTGGATTAGTTTAAGGACAGAGCGAGTTGATTCAGAGCGGTGGTAATGATTGAAAAATATGCTTGTGATTGCTGATAAGCCCTTTAATGTCTCAGTAAACTCCTGTCGGCCGCTCAGTTTACTGACGCATAAGTCTTCCATAAACTCCGGCTTTGTAGTGCAACATTGAGGGCCGGCGGTCTCTTTGAACTGATTGTTTTCTCACGGTCTGAGGGTGTGAGCTGCTTCTCGAGAGTTCTGTGAAGGGTTCAAGAGGGCGAATGCATGTGAGGACATGTGAGGGGAGAGGGACTGAGAGGTGAGGCCTTCAAGTCAGATTATGGGAGTAAAGTTATAGACATATTTCAGACTGAAATTACTTTATCAACTGAGTGAACTTTGTCTCTCTGCATCATCCTCACTGCTGGAGGGTCTATCTGCATCATCCTCACTGCTAGAGCGTCTCTCTGCATCATCCTCACTGCTAGAGCGTCACTCTCTACATCATCCTCACTGCTGAAACGTCTCTCTACATCATTCTGCTTCGTGCTCCTCAGCAGTTGACCCTGACCCCTGTGTATTTATTATCTGCTACAATGACTGTGGGACAAGATGGATGGCACAACTGCTCCAACACACTGAGACCAAAGCGTTTGGAGCTCCCCCTGGTGTCTGGCTGCGGTACAGGTGTTCCTCCATTATCACATATGGAACACGAATCAAAGTAAAACACAAAAACACACGTCAAAGAATATTTTTTCTCCAACATGCTTCCTGTCATAGATCTAATCACGCTGACTGAAGTGAAAGTGTTAGTTCGCTGCTCTACTCAGCGCCCCCTGCAGGCCTGGTGCTGCTCTGTGGTTGTGTTTGTGGCTTCACATTGTTTGTGTACTTTTTAAGTCTTTAGATGTGCCAATTATTGATGTATTTATTCTCTCTCCCTGTATGTCTCCTTGGACTTCAGTAGGCTTGTGTGTTCCTGACAGGAGAGTTAAAATCTTTCGGGTAGGTGTACTTCGTTCCCCCTCTCCTCCATCAGACAGCTTACAGAAACTTCTGAGGTCAAATAGTTTGCAGAAATGAATCAGTATTTCACCAGGTTAAAGGATCGATGTTAATGATGCTAGTGATGGGCTGTATTCGCTTCAGTGGAACAACAGGGCTGAATTAATAGGGGGATGATGTCCACCTGTTCTGGACCTCCAGACCCCCAGAATTGTTAATTGAAAATGTGTGTTGTAGTTTGCAACACTTAAATATACTTTAATATGTTGAATTTTAATGTTTTTGGGAGGTTGTTCCAACCATAGACTATATAAATAATGGACGTAGTATCCGTGACGCCACCCATCTGTTCCTGAGTGCTGTTTTGAAGCCAAACATCGGCGGTAGCCATATTGGTAATGCTGAACTCAACAAGTCAAAGTGTGAGGTAAAGAGGCGGGGTTTGAACCTCTTAAGGCTGATTTATACTTCTGCGTTGAATCAACGGCGTACCCTACGCCGGGGTCCGCGTAGCTTCCGTACCTACGCCGAGGCCTACGCATGTAGCTGACGTGCACCTCCTCCAAAATGTAACTCCCCGTAGAGCTGACGTGGACCGCAAGCTCTGTGATTGGTCCGCTCGGCGGCTTTGTCTTTTCCGCATTTACAACACTTCCGGGATCCCAGACATCAGCCGCACATCGGCCGTGTATTTCATCTCCTCCTCTCTATTCTTCATGTAATCATGTCTGTATGATAAACAGTAACATGTATCAGCTGTAGATTAACATAACACGCTCTGAAACTCTGTGGAAAAGTAAACAGAGATCGTAGCGGGGCCGGAAGCAGGCGACCGGCTATCAGAGAGACCACACTGCCCTCAAGCGTTTCGGCGGAGAATTGCTGCGCGACACGGACACACCGACGCACAAGTATGTGGTGCTCATGTCCGCGTCAGCCCCTGCTGCGTAGGGGAGACGCAGAAGTATAAATTAGCCTTTAGCCAACAGCTATGTGTTCCCGCCTGTCAGTCAAGTCAGTCATGTCCTTATTTATCTTAATATATTCTGAACCATTGCGTTAGAAAAAAATTCACCCTCCGTACAGTGTGTGACAATAGAGAAATTTGCGACGTAGAGACAAGGCTTTTTTGGAGCCAGGCTGTAAACATGTTTATTTCTGCTGTAAAGATCGTCTTTTTTGAATTGGTGTGTATGTGGTTTCCGGTGTTTCTGCAGCCAGCCTCAAGTGGACGCTCGATGAATTGCAGTTTATAACACCTCCGCATTGGCTTCATATTTTAAGACCGGAGGTTGCCGCTTGGTTTCACCGTATCAAGCTTTAATATATATATAAAATGTTCATATTTATTTTATAATAATAACAGTAGTATTGACAATAACTGGGATTAAACAATTGGTCACGACTTTAAACAAATTACACAAGAGAAAAAATAACCTAAAATAAATAGGTTATTTATGAAGTAATTGTGTACAGAGATAGATATATATATACCATCTGGTGTCTTTAGAGAGGACGTTCTGCACTGAGAACATGCAGAGGTTCAGTATTACTTCAGTTTAATTCGTGTTCTGCTTACAGAATGACCTCTGATGGAATTACCTTCAGTTACAATAAAAGCAAGAAAAACGAGGCTTCAGGGGGGACAGGGTGTGGACACAAGCAGAGAGCAGGTCTGATTTGTTTGGAGCAAATTACCTCAATATCAGTGAGAGAGAGAGAGAGAGAGAGAGAGAGAGAGAGAGAGAAAGAAAGAGAGGTGGGCGGGCCTGCAGCAGCGCTCCAATTTTCTTGAGGTCAATGTGCCAGCCAATTACATATGATGAGTTTGGGGTCTTCATTCTGTTTTTTTTTTTCATATCTGCAGAAAATATTCAATTTCCTGAGAAACACGATTTAGGGCCTCTAGGTGGAGGCTGGAGCTGCAGTCTGGATTACACTCTGATACTCATAAAACACCTGATCTGACTGAGGAGGGGGCCACGAGGCTAATTCAAGATATATAAAAATGACGTCATATCCGGGGCTGTAAATTGCTTTCTCAGTGAATTATTATTATTATTTATTTTATTATCAGAGTTCTTCTTCTCGGATCTCCAAATGTTTCATTTTGTCGTCGAACAGCTGAATCTCAGAGAGTCTCAGATTATAAAGAAGACAAATAAAAATGAAACATTAAATATTTGAGAAGCTAAAGAACAAAGCTTAGTTCACCATTTTTCCTCAAAGAGGAAAGAGTCAAACGATGATTTCTGTCTAATTACTTCACCTTATTGACTCAGGTTTAGAAACCAGACAGACAGGATGCTTCAGCCACGTGGTGTCCCTGAATGCAGCACCAAAGGCCACTTTAATTTCAGTCTATTGATTCATTTATCTCACATCCTACATAAAACAAACACAAAGACTTTAAGAGTTATAGTTTTTTATTTGAAGCATTTTGATGATCAAAATGACAAAATGAAGAAAATCATCCAAAAACAGAAGAGATAATATTTACCCTCCAGAGTCAGAGTCAGAGGAGGCCTCTGAAACAGCGTGTAGATGTTCATGCTGAACAAAACAAAAATGATAAAATTATAGAATTATTATTTATATTGTATTTCATTTCTTTTATTAAAGGGTGGTAGAAGGGTTTTTACAGGCAGCTCTTTAAAACAACCTTCCGTTCAATTTATAAGAACGAAGTTTTCACTAAAAGTTCTCTCTGTCCTTCAGGTGAGTTTCATGTTCAGTATTTCAGCCTGAAAAATGTCGTCAGCTCACCTTAAACAGAGGACCAATTAACTCAGCTTCTCCTCTGTCAGCTCATTACGCGTTCATATGGTTTGTGCGTAATTCTTGGTTGTAAACTTTAACGGCCTCAGGATGAGAATGAAGCAAGTAATTAATTAATATCAATGATTTAAATACTGCAGAGATCTCAGATTACAGTAAACCTACAGAAACCCACAGACAGACGGGGTGTGGTGCTAAGGTGTGCAGGATATGTGCAGCGTTGATCTTTATAGATTGGGCAGTCTCAGCAGTGTACAAGTCTTTGTTTATGGTGAGGTATATCTGCAGTCTGAGGAGAGTCTGAGCAGCTGGCAGTAAGATAGATACTGAAAATACAATTGGCTAATCTTCTAATGTACCTCGGTGCTTTGATGCAGTTGAAGGTGTTTGCAGGCGGGACAGGGGTTGGACATTACCTCACTCTGAATGCTTTCTGGGGGGAGAAACGAGCGAGTAATTAGCTGATTAGAGGCCCGTCAGAGCAGCTCAGCCTGCAGCCAATCAGCTCTCAGCGGCCTGCAGGGGTGGAGGAGGACAGCTGATGGGAGTCAGGCTGCCTCTGGGAAGTTAGCGTGAAACATCAGGACGGATGCAATGTTGCGGAGAGACATGCGTGAGTGCAATTTAAGGAAGCAGGTGGAGGGATGCACATGCAGGCCTAACAGTCAGAGAGCGTGTCTGTGAGGGGGGTCAGGACTTCAGACTCAGGCTGGTGATGCACTGATGCTTATTTCTGATGGTGGGCTGATACAGTTTTCATAAAAAGATAAGAACGCGTGAGTGAAGAGGCTCCGCTGTCCGCGCGCTGACGCACGGCACAGGTGCGCATCAAAGACTCCTCGGACCTCCTCAGACTTCCTCAGACCTCCTCAGACTTCCTCAGACCTCCTCAGACCTCATCCCGTGATGGAAAAATCCAGGAACTTCAGAATCGACGCCCTGCTCGCAGATGAGACCAACCGTGTCAGCAGAGACCTGTCCCCGGGTCTGAGCAGCGACAGCCCCGCAGGCAGTCCGGTCTCGTGCCGCCGCGCGGACACCCCGTCTCCGCGGGCAGCTGTGCAACTTCAGACCGGATTAATCCCCAAACCGGGTGTGCTAAACTTCCCGCACCCAGGACTCGCTGCAATCCCCGGCATGTACCCTGCACCCATGTACCCTCTGTCGGCGCTGGGGGGGCAGCACCCCGCGTTCGCGTACACCGGGTTCACACAGCTGACACACTCCTACCCGGAGCACCTGAAGGCTGCTGCCATGGCGGGGTCTCTGCCGCTGGAGCACTGGATCAGAGCCGGGATCATGATGCCACGACTGCCGGATTACAGCTGTGAGTAGACTTTAGACTAGAAGAGGGTTTTTTTTAAATACATTTAAAATACCCAGACTTTAAAATAAAACTGAATGTTTGTACCTTAATTCTTCTCCTTCTATTTGGCCTAAGAGTTCTCAGTCCTTTAAAGACCCGAATCTGTTCTCCTCATAAACACTTTCCTGTTATCAGTTTTTACTGAAAGGGTTAATCAGATAGTTTTGACTTCTAAGCGAACCGCAGAGGCTGTAAACTCTCAGAACACAAATACTTATCATCAAACGAGCTCAGATCGACTCCCTCAAGTTTGTATAATTTATTATTATTATTACTATTATTATTATTATTATTATTATTATTATTATTATTATTATTATTATTTAATTAATATTATAGTAGCCTAGTAGATTTGTTCCATTATAATTTGCAGTAGCCTATAGCACTCCAGATTAACCTCTAGATTTAATCTGTCTTGTGTTTTCTTGTTCTTTCCTCCAGAAGAATCTAAGCCATGTCTCTTATTTACGTTTACCGATAAATTACTTATATTCAATTCTTCTTTGATAGCAAGTTTTAAAAAAATCTTTAAAACATCAGTATTAATATCAGACAGTAGAAACACTTCGTAGTGTTTGTGTTGTGTTTAAAAACAATCTATCATAAATGAATAATAAAACCTACAGTGATGATTTACATCCTGTTTTTAAGAAAGTGATGCTTCATCTTCTTGTATTTAGTCTCACAGCAGCCTCTCTGTCCGTCCTCTCTCTGTTGCTGCACACTGTCTCAGTTTACTGTCTCTGTGTCATATTTTAATTTGGGCCCATTTATTTCTCTATAAACGCCAGCCGGATGAAAATTGTCTTTGTGTTGATGAAGAAACTATAAACAAACACCTAAACCGTTCTGTAGTTCATCAATAAAATCCCCAAAGCCTTCATTGAATTTTCATTAAGTTAATGGCATCCTGTGTTTTTATGGCCCCTGCGCCGTGTCCCCCCGTCAACAATAAACTGGAGTAAAGCTATTACAGTTAATGATGGGCCGAGAGTGCGGACATATGTGCGCCTGATCCAGCACACAAAACACACCCAACTCCCTGTGTCCTTGAAATACTTAAAGAAAGATTCATTAAACTGGAGGCAGCACCAAACTGACAAACACTTCAGATTTTAAAACTTAGGCCTTTTTATATGAAGCTGTTTCAGTTTAATAAATATAAATAACTTTAATATTCAGACATTGAGCATCTAAACTGAAATCTGCAAGCTGAAATTAAATATGAAATAAGATGTCATTAATAAGAAATAAGTGGTGACTTGTTTTTAAAAGTCAATGCAGCAAACTCCATAACATCATTAAAATCTCAACTCAAAACTCACCTGTTCAAACTGGCATATTCACTCTAACTGGACTCTGTGCACTTCACTAGTTTTTATTTTTTTAAATGTATTATTTCTTGTTTGTTTTAATGATGAATGTTTTTATTCTCTGTACGGTGACCTTGGGTGACTTGAAAGGCGCCCCAAATAAAATGTACTATTATTATTATTATTATTATTATTATTATTAACATTTCCCCTCACATGAAGTCAAACACTGAAGATGACTCTTTGCTCTTCCACCTCCTGCAGCAGGCCCTCAGTCCGGTCTCTTGGGGAAGTGCCGGAGGCCCCGCACGGCCTTCACCAGTCAGCAGCTGCTGGAGCTGGAGAACCAGTTCAAACTCAACAAGTACCTGTCCAGACCCAAACGCTTCGAGGTGGCCACCTCGCTCATGCTGACTGAGACTCAGGTAAGAGGCCCTGCAGGTGAACCTCAGGCTCTAAACACTCAGAGAGTCTGAAGACATCCGCTCTTCTCCAGACTCAGAGATCAGACTCATCCAACATGATTTAACTCCTCAGTTAAAAGAGCATTTTTTTATATTATTATGTTATCTGTTATGAGTGCAGACATTTCCCCCTGGGTGAGAAATACAGCATGAGCAAGAGAATAATACAAAATAAGACTGATATAATGAAATATATCATAAAATCAAGATGAACAAAAAAACGTTTCTAAAAATCAAGAAAAAAAAATACATTCAAATATTTTAAAAGACATAAAGTGCATGTTATAACATTTCTGAAATCATGAAAATAAATCAAACAGTCTCATTAGTAGCATTTTATCAATTTACCTAAACACACAGCGTCACTGTGATATGTTAGATGCCAGATATAAAAGACATTTCTGTGCGTCTCCTCTTAGTAAAATCACAAACCTGTTTTATCTGAACTGCTGAATTTATCTCTTAAATATCTGAACATAGTGTGTTTGAATTTATCTGCTCTTTATGTTTCTGCAGATTAATCAAAATATATTCTATTTCTATTTTAAATTTAAATATAGTTTATATTCATTCATAACTCTGGCAGTCATTAGTTATAAAACAAATAATGAATTAGAAATTTCCCAATAATTCAGAATACTTTTTTTGTAACCATTTGAAGGAACGTTATATTTATCATTTATTAGGTATAGACTCAAGCTTTTTGCTCTGTGGTGTCAATGGGATAACAAAAAGTGGAAACAAGTGTCTTTTGATTTTTTCGGTCCACATTATTGAAGTCAATTTATTTATTTTTTTGCCCAGAAAAAAATATTTTTCCCCCTTAAGATTTTACATTTATAACAGCTTTAGAGAAACCAGATGAAAATTAAAACCTCTAGGGAGAGGAACACAATGAGGGATCACTCCTCCAAAGACAAACACATAAAGACAATATTTCATAAATAAAGGCAGACTTTATAAAATCATCTCTGTGCTGCAGATAATTTTCTCAGTAAGAATAAATATATTTAAATCTTTGGACTAAATTTCCTTAACCCTTTGAGCTCATCGTCTGACCTCTCTCGTCTCTCCGCAGGTGAAGATCTGGTTCCAGAATCGGAGGATGAAATGGAAACGCAGCAGAAAGGCGAAGGAGCAGGCGAGTGCTTCGAACCAGTCTGAGGCTCAGCGGCTACGCAGCTCAGGAAAAACTACCAAAGACAAATGTGACGACAGCAGACAGGCTGTGGATCCAGATGACGGGGGGATAGACCTCGATCTGGAGGATGGAGAGGAAGAGGAGGATGAAGAAGAGGATGCAGATGAGGAGGAGGAGGAGGCTCAGAATGATTACCCAGTTTCTTTGGGTAACGGGGTTGGGATGCAACAATCCATGGACTTCTTGCAGCGCAGCTCAGACGTAGGCTACAATCCCCACAGCCCGTTCTCTGATGACTCTGAGCTGGAGGGGCTGCAGGCGGGAGGAGGGGACCGGAAGATCAGGGCCGGACTGTGAGAGACTCTGAGACACGCTGACACAGTATTTACAGAGACATTGGACTGGTCTGTGTCTGAGGTCTCTAGAAGAGGTCTTTGTCTGTGCTGCTCTCTGAATGAGTCCAAACTGTTTCATGGATCAGCAGATATTCTAGCAGCTACAAACACTCACATATCCTGTATAAACTACTCGTACTGTTCATTTTTATAGCATGCAGAGAAAAAGTTTCTCTTCCTCTCTAAATGACGCTCCATCTGCAGAGAGCTGCAGCTCCACGTGAGGATCCGGAGACGAGAGGACCGTTCAGACAGCGTGAGATTGTAGAGTAGAAGCAGCTTCCACTGACACAGAGTCAGAGCAGATCCAGCTGTGTGGGGTCAAAGATAAAAACATGAACTGCTCCTGCAGACGTTACTCTCAGAACATCCTGAGTTTACTTTGTGCATTTGTTGTAAACATTGATGTTTTTGTTTGTTTTTAATGTGTTTATGAATTCCTTCTTGTCACTTAAATGTAAATGAAGTTAATTTATTTGAATGATTGCAAAGATGAATCATATGTGTATTTATCTGAAACGTGTTAGTGCTGGAACTGTGAAATAAAAGAAATGAGAGCATAAAGAATTAAAAAGAAGTGAAGAATGAACCGATACGTCTTTCTTATCTTCTTTTTTTAGTTGATTGATTCATGTTCTTTGTTTTTTAAATGAAGAACAAACTGAGTCTGCACCAAGCAGCAACCTCCGGTCTCAAAATATAAAGCCAATGCAGAAGTGCTAAAAACTGCAGTTCATCAAGGATCCACTTGAGGCTGGCTCCGGAAGTACCGGAAACCACATACACACCAATTCAAAGAAGCTGATCTTTACAGCAGAAATAAACATGTTTACAGCCTGGTACAAAAGATGAGTGTAGTCTGGATAGCTCATTTCTCGATCAGCACACACTGTAGGGGGGTGTGAATTTTTTCCAATGCGGCAATTTCGAAGATATCGAGATTACGAGTCTTCCAATGAGAGGCACAGCTGACTTGATTGACAGGTGGGAACACTGTAGCTGTTGGCTAGGAGGCTCAAAGCCTGCCTCTTTAAGTCATAATCGCTCGACAGCAGCAATATGGCTGCCGACGAAGATTGGCCTCAAAACAGCTCTGCACACATCGACAGCTGAGCTAAAAGCTAACACCAACATGCTAACAGGAGGACATCTTCTACATGTGATGTTAACCACATTCACCATCTTACTTGTGCTAGCTAGAATCAGCTAATTAGCGCTAAATACAAAGTACAGCTGATAATGATGCCTCTACATTTAATGAGTTTTATTCTTTAACTAAAAAAATTACATTGTTGTTCAGTTGAGTTTAAAGCTCCTGTGAGGATTTTTTGTTTGTGTGAATTTTGGCGCCCCCCTGTGGATGACTCATTTACTCTTCACTTAAAAGTATATTGAAATTCCCCCAAGCTGCAGAGAAAAAAAACCACCCAGGACAAAAATACTAAATTGAGTTAACACAACAAAAATCACAGAGTCTGCAGGTAAACGACGTTAATGATGTTAGCAGAGCTAGCATCACCCACCTCGGTCCTCTTTGCCGGTTCATGTCCTCATCACAGCACTCATAAACATTACATATTTCAGTTTAGGAGCTGTAAGTCTGGTTGTGGGTCTGACTAGCTTTTGTAAGTCACTGTTTTGTTCAGTCTGTTTAATAAGCAGCTAAAACTCCTCACTGGAGATTCAAAGAAGTTTGACTTTGAAGTAAAGAGGAGACATCGAGGGGATTTCTATACCTCTCATAAAAACTTCTCATTAAGAATCTGAAATGTGACCTTGTGGTCGGTGCTGGTGGGAAAGTCAGGAGCACAAGTTGAAATATGGACATCGTATCAGAGATGTCCCCCGCTGGTTCCTGAAGCAGCAAGAAGCTCGTTGACGGGGCTGCTGTATCAGAAATGATCAAATCAAGCCGACTTTTATTCAATCTGCCCACAGATGGAGGTGGAGCTGAAGCAGCCCTGAAGCCTCCAGGTCTGCTCCAACATGCCCGCGTGTTCATCAACTCGCTGCACCTCAATCTTTAACTATCAGTGCCGTAATGATCAAAACAGATGATTCATAAAAAGAATATTCCCCCTTACAGTGTGAACGAATAAAGAAATGACAGATTCAAACCAAAAACTTTTATACCAAGCTGTAAACATCCTTATTTCATGCTTTAACATGGCCTCTATGAGGTTTCTCTGCCTTTGGGAGCCAGCTCCCAGTGGACACTTTAGGAACTGCAGTTTTTTGTAGCTCAGTCAGCGGTCACTGAGGTCACCAGGATGATTCATTTTCTGGGGACTTTGAATGTCTGAATAAAATGTTGTACAAATTAATCCGATACATTTATTTATTTTTTAAGTTGGACAAAAAGAGTGAGCGACAGATTATTATCAAGATGAATCAAGATGAATCAGAAATACTTAATTATCCTGGGGGGGAAATTCAGTTATTATAGAATGCTCTTATACAGAGTATGAAAAAAAGTCAAATATTAATAGAAAGAAGGAATAAGATAAGATATAAATACGAATAAAATAAAATAATAATAATAAAGTATGTACAAAAGTGCAGAGAATGATGATTGATGAAGATCCTTCTGTGAGGTGAGATCAGAAGATGGAAATACCTGATGGGTTAACTCCGACCCTGATTAGTAGATCCATTAACACAGACATGTTTACATTAATAATCTCACTTACTGAAAACAAAGAGTCCAAATCATCCTCAGCCTGCGTCCGTTAGTGAAAGCACCTCTCAGTGAATTATCACTCAGCTCTCAGATATTAATTACTGGGTGAGGTTTACTGATGGCCAAATAATTAAGTTAATGAAGAGGAAGTAAAGCAATCAAAAGCCTGATGCTGATGTCACACAGGGCCATTTTCATTTCCCAGAGCAACAGCATGATGAGTGCGTGCGTGTGTGTGTGTGTGTGTGTGTGTGTGTGTGTGTGTGTGTGTGTGTGTGTGTGTGTGTGTGTGTGTGTGTGTGTGTGTGTGTGTGTGTGTGTGTGTGTGTGTGTGTGTGTGTGTGTGTGTGTGAGTGCGGTGGGGCATTTTATAGGGCTGCCGTGTAAGGGCTTGTGATTAAAGAGCAGAGGGAGGACACGCTGCGTGGTGTCCTTTAGGCCCCTCTCAGAGCACAGGAGCCTCTTTATGGAGGGATTAAATTCAGTCCTCACTGACCGGACGGACACACAGGCCTCTGTGCTAAAGATGGAGGAAGTTTAAAACCATGAATACAACAGATTATGATTTTGATATTTCAGTAATGATCCATGAAATTATTCTCCATGTCGGTGAAGCTGGTGTCCAGATGTTATTATAGATGTTTAATAGAAGAGGAAGAGGAAGGGCTGCTGCAGATCAATATGAAGTTGTTTTTAATAATCATCTTTATCTCATCATGAAACATTTCTCTCTGAGAGCGAGGAGTCAGTCTCTGAGGCCTTCAGAGATCAGTTGACTTATTCAGAGCTGGTGGACAGATGTGCTGCACTCTCCTCTCCTCCAATATTAACATCAGATGAGAGATGTTGAAGGAATATGATTCATCGATGCACAGATGTTAATATCTTACTGAGCTGAGTGAGCAGATAAAAACAATCACATTTTACAGGCTTGTTATGAGATCAGATATTAGATTCTGGCATCTTTATTGGGCCCTGATTTCCACATTTCTGACACCATTTAAATCTATATGACGACCAAATAAAGATAAATAAGAATATCTTAAAGGTCTGTATCTAACTCTCACTTATACAAATCCCTCTATATTTTTACTGATTGTTATTTAATCAATGATCTATATTCTACTTGAAAAACAAAATGCTAATTTAGTATAATCTGTGATTATAAGAGAATCAAATAAGGAATGTTGTCCAAAAATAGTCAATTATAAAAACCTGATCCTTCTTATGTACGATGAAATTATAATCTGTCATATTTCCATCTCACATATTTTGTTGAACAGATGTCATAATGTCTGACTCTGTTAAATGCTCTGTGGATTCTGAATCAGCTCCAATGATCAAGAATTAATTGCTCACAGTTATTATTCTGCAGAGCAGCTGAAACTCCAGTCACAGAATTCAGTGTAACATCTCAAACACTGTTTACAGTTTAAAGAGAAGATAAAGTTAGTTCAGGACCAAACTAGTTCACCTCTCCATCATGTAACGTGTTTGTTTCAGGACCAAACTCGTTCACCTCTCCATCCTGTAACGTGTTTGTTTCAGGATCAAACTAGTTCACCTCTCCATCCTGTAACGTGTTTGTTTCAGGACCAAACTCGTTCACCTCTCCATCCTGTAACGTGTTTGTTTCAGGACCAAACTCGTTCACCTCTCCATCCTGTAACATGTTTGTTTCAGGACCAAACTCGTTCACCTCTCCATCCTGTAACGTGTTTGTTTCAGGACCAAACTAGTTCACCTCTCCATCCTGTAACGTGTTTGTTTCAGGACCAAACTCGTTCACCTCTCCATCCTGTAACGTGTTTGTTTCAGGACCAAACTCGTTCACCTCTCCATCCTGTAACGTGTTTGTTTCAGGACCAAACTAGCTCACCTCTCCATCATGTAACGTGTTTGTTTCAGGACCAAACTAGCTCACCTCTCCATCCTGTAACGTGTTTGTTTCTGGACCAAACTAACTCACCTCTCCATCCTGTAACATGTTTGTTTCAGGACCAAACTAACTCACCTCTCCATCCTGTAACGTATTTGTTTCTGGACCAAACTAACTCACCTCTCCATCCTGTAACATGTTTGTTTCTGGACCAAACTAGCTCACCTCTCCATCCTGTAACATGTTTGTTTCAGGACCAAACTAACTCACCTCTCCATCCTGTAACATGTTTGTTTCTGGACCAAACTAGCTCACCTCTCCATCCTGTAACGTGTTTGTTTCAGGACCAAACTAACTCACCTCTCCATCATGTAACGTGTTTGTTTCAGGAACAAACTAGCTCACCTCTCCATCCTGTAACATGTTTCTTTCAGGACCAAACTAGCTCACCTCTCCATCCTGTAACGTGTTTCTTTCAGGACCAAACTAGCTCACCTCTCCATCCTGTAACATGTTTGTTTCTGGACCAAACTAGCTCACCTCTCCATCCTGTAACGTGTTTGTTTCAGGACCAAACTAACTCACCTCTCCATCATGTAACGTGTTTGTTTCAGGAACAAACTAGCTCACCTCTCCATCCTGTAACATGTTTCTTTCAGGACCAAACTAGCTCACCTCTCCATCCTGTAACGTGTTTGTTTCAGGACCAAACTAGCTCACCTCTCCATCCTGTAACGTGTTTCTTTCAGGACCAAACTAGCTCACCTCTCCATCCTGTAACGTGTTTGTTTCAGGACCAATCTAGTTCACCTCTCCATCCTGTCACATGTTTGTTCCAGCACACTGAGGCTCCCCGTCTCTTAACTTCTGAAGACCTTGAGGAATTTTTCGCTCAACTTCTCAGATTTGATTTAATGCGGTGAGCAGAAACAAGCCAGCAGGCCGAACCTCCATCAAACTGCAGCTTTTAATTTGGCTGATGAAAAATCATGCGAATCAATAGGAGCTCATTTAGTTGTGTGACTTGTCAGCTGTGTGACAAATACCATTTGGCCTGTTTTATGACACAGGCCTCTCTGACACAGTACAAAAATCACAGCTAATTGATAAGGCAGTGCAGCAATATATGGAGGTCATTGATTCTGTTTCTCCTGTAATTTAATCTGAATACAGCCGTCATGTTGATTAAAAATATCCTGTGTAAATTACAGTTATACTGCGGATAATGCTGTCAGATTCAGCCTGAGTAAAGTGCTGACAGCCCTCCTGCCTCTGCCTGTTTTAAGCAATAATGCATAGTGAGCCTGCGTTTCTATAAAGATGTTTCACTGTCTATTGAATCACTCAAGTCACCCCTGAGATGTCAGCTGTTACCAGAAACTCCCATTTTCATAGTTAGACAAATAAATCGGCCTCTTTTTGCTTTGTTGGATCATAAATCAGGATACCCTTAAAAATTTACACCCTGTAGTTTAATCAATCAGCAAAATGTCGGCCTCATTACGTAAATATGAACAGATTGTGCGATCTTTTAACGTAATCACACGTACCAGTGCAGGTTTCCAAGGCCCTGTCCTGTCACTTAACTAATGGGGGAGTCAGGGAGAGAGTGACGGGACCCAATAAATTCACATCTGTCTGACTTAAAACGCTGTTGGAAAGCATGAAAAAGGATCCGTTTTTGCCAGTAAAGTTTATTGAAAGGCATGGTGTGTGTGTGTGTGTGTGGAGGGGGAGTGTATGTATTATTGGACGTCATTTATTGTTGCAGGAAATGTCTGGTGTTCAGGTGTTCACCAATTACAGTGCATAGGGATGATGGGCCTTCATGGTGTCAGCATAACCTTCAGTTCTGCTGATCAGTGACAACTTTAATATGAGCAAATTAAAAAAAACAACACTTATATTTAGTCTGTGTCTTTTTATTGGAGGTTCCACTCAGTTTATTTTAACACATGCAAAAATAATGTGACAAGAATATGAATGAGTTCTGATGTTTTTAAGGGCTTGTGTATCATAAATAAGAGCAGCAGAGATTTAAATGATTTAAAACAAACATGAAGCTTTAAATTAAAAAAGTCAAACATGTTGGAAAATGTTAAAAACAGTTCAGCTGTGATTTAAACAGAGGACTTCACGTCCTCAGTCTAACCTGTAAACTGAAGTTAAACATGCTGGATGAAAATGTTCATGTTTGTCTGCCTCTATGAGAAAGATATGATCATATGAATCTGTCTAAGCTGAAGAGTGAGTTCATGAAAATGTCTGCAAATGGAGGAGAGGAAAAATGTTAAGACATGTCTCAGGCAAAGATTCAGGCCAACACCAAGGTGCATGTCTGCCCTCTGGTGGTGAAATCAAAGACATGAATTTCTGAGTTCCTCATTTTTTAACAGCCAACATATCTGCAGTCACCCTTTAGCCTAGAGACCCAGTAAACAGAACTTATGGGATGAATCTGCAGTAACATTATGAACTGTTTGTCTGCTGGTGCATAAACCAGCTGATTTTTAAAAACCCTTTATATCTGATTTTAAAAATTAGTAAATTAAAATTCATTTTTGTGGATAAGAATAAATATAATTGCTGTCGTAAGTCAGTTTCAGTTATAATTAATTGTTTTCTTTTCTGTCGATCTTGGAGTTTGTTTTCACTCTTTAATTTATTCTTTTACCTTTGAATCATTTTAGTGTTTAAATGTTTTTTTGTTTTTTTTTAATATAAAAGACCAGAAAGATAATTATTGAGTCTGTTTGTAGAAAAATCTACAAGGACTAATATTTTACATCAGTAATATTTCAGTTTTTAAATCAGACAGTTTTGAAATATCGCTTATTTTTGTTTCTGTGGTGTTATGAGTATTTTTGTGTCTGTGGTCTGTAGCTGTTATGAGAGTTTTTGTAGCTGTAGGTGTTATGGGTGTTTTTGTGTCTGTAGGTGTCATGAGAGTCTTTGTATCTGTAGGTGTTATGAGTGTTTTTGTGTCTGTAGGTGTCATGAGTGTTTCTGTATCTGTAGGTGTTATGAGTGTTTTTGTGTCTGTAGGTGTTTTGAGTGTTTCTGTATCTGTAGGTGTTATGAGTTTTTTTGTATTTGTAGGTGTTATGAGTGTTTCTGTATCTGTAGGTGTTATGAGAGTCTTTGTATCTGTAGGTGTTATGAGTGTTTTTGTGTCTGTAGGTGTCATGAGTGTTTCTGTATCTGTAGGTGTTATGAGTGTTTCTGTATCTGTAGGTGTTATGAGTGTTTCTGTATCTGTAGGTGTTATGAGTGTTTCTGTATCTGTAGGTGTTATGAGTGTTTTTGTGTCTGTAGGTGTTTTGAGTGTTTCTGTATCTGTAGGTGTTATGAGAGTTTTTTTGTATTTGTAGGTGTTATGACTGTTTCTGTATCTGTAGGTGTTATGATAGTTTTTGTGTCTGTAGGTATAATGAGTGTTTTTGTGTCTGTAGGTGTTATGAGAGTTTTTGTGTCTGTAGGTGTTATGAGAGTTTTTGTATCTGTGGCTGTTATGAGTGTTTCTGTATCTGTAGGTGTTATGAGTGTTTTTGTGTCTGTAGGTGTTTTGAGTGTTTCTGTATCAGTAGGTGTTATTAGAGTTTTTTTGTATTTGTAGGTGTTATGACTGTTTCTGTATCTGTAGGTGTTATGATAGTTTTTGTGTCTGTAGGTATAATGAGTGTTTTTGTGTCTGTGGGTGTTATGAGTGTTTTTGTGTCTGTGGGTGTTATGAGTGTTTTTGTGTCTGTGGGTGTTATGAGTGTTTTTGTGTCTGTGGGTGTTATGAGAGTTTGTGTGTCCGGGGCGGGCCTTGCTCAGCAGGGCGGGACTCTGGTTTTTGAAGCACATGATGAAGCCATGCAGTCAGACTCCCCTCATTAGACTCAGCCTCCCAGTCTCTGTCTGCAGAGAACCCTGAGTGAACTTTGTGGAGGTCTGAACACAGAGGATTCCCTCCTGACACTCACACAGACTGCAGACTAACCCTGAGTCAGTAAACATGGCGTCTTCAGAGCTCGGTGAGACTTTTATTCACCTCATGAACTCTTCTTCCTCACTTTTTAGTTTGCATTGCGACATGCAGGATGCTAGCTGCAGCTAACATTAGCCAGCGTGGTCCTGGTCCTGGTCCTGATCCTCGTTAAAGCATGTCTCTGTGTGTCTGCAGTGAAGTGTGTTGACTCTCTGTCTCTGTGTCCTCGCAGCACTCCTCAGTGTCTCGGATAAAACTGGACTCGTGGACTTTGCTAAGAGGCTGGTGGACGTGGGTCTGTCTCTGGTGGCCTCAGGTGGCACAGCTAAAGCCCTGCGAGAGGCTAAACTGGCTGTCAGGTGAGTCCTGGAGGGTTCAAGTGAACTGTAGTGGATTTATAATCAGACCAGGACTTCTACTAAAGAAGTAAAGAAACACTTGAACACTTTAGGGCAACATTGTACAAACTTTATCAGTAAAAGTACTTTTTAAGTTTCCTTTCAGTGTAAAATAATATTCTATGGATCAATATGACTCCAACATGGTCTCAGCAGATGTGTGTCTAACATGAGTCTGGTCCTGCTGGAGGTTTCTGCCTGTTAAAGGAAGTTTGTCCTTGCCACTGTAACTTGCTAAATGCTGCGAAGTGCTCTGCTCATGGTGGATTAAGATGAGATCAGACTGAGTCCTGACTTGATCTTATCCTGTCTTGATGTTGGGTCCTTGTTAGTAATAGAATATAGAGTACGGTCTAGACCTGATATTGAAACTGTGTTCATGTCTGTAGTATATTTCTGCAGTGGTTGTGTTTGCACTGTTAACTGTTAAACCTTCAGTAATGCATCATCCTCTCTGAGCTCTATTCATATTAACCTCACTCTGGGTTACACCTAAAGCTGAATCACCCCCTGAACTAACTCCTCTGTGTCTCTCCGCTGTGCCTCTGTGTGTGTCAGGGATGTGTCCGAGCTGACTGGACATCCAGAGATGCTGGGGGGCCGCGTGAAGACCCTCCATCCTGCGGTTCATGGAGGCATCCTGGCCAGGAAAACCCCCTCAGACTCTGCAGACATGGAGAAGCTGGGCTACAGCCTGGTCAGGTGGGTGGAGGAGAGAATCCACATGTTACTTCATGTGAATCTGAGCGCACAGAAACCTAAAACATGACTTAATCCTATGAAACATGATTGATGTGTGTACATATATAAAACTGAGGGTGAAGATTTCTTTAGGTCATTATTAAAGAGCTTAATTGAATAAAGATCCTGAGCTGTGACAGATCACAAGCCTGCCGTGTGTTATCAGGAAACACGAGACGCAGATAATTAGAAAGCTGCTGCTCCTGCTGAGACGCCGTCCTGTGACTCTGATTCATTAAAGAGATCAGATCATGGATGTCACCGTGTTGTCACTTAATAAAGGAACCACAGTTTGTGTTTTCAGACTGACTTTATTCAGTTAAACTTTAAGAATCACAGATCCATTATTTACCATAAAGACAGGTAGTGTTACAGAACGCAGTGTCTCCCCCTGAGAGGCTGAAGGAGAGCACGGGGAGGACGGAGACGTTTAGGCAGAATGAGAGTCAGGAGACTGAAGTTAACAGAGACAGAGAGAAGATATCATTTTATTCTCCTTTTTTTTGGCCTTACATGCAGCACTGGATTCAAACACAATCATTTGAACAGTCTTGTTTTCATTAAAGTTTAAACATTTTAAAGACATCCAGGCTCTGATGTCTTTGAGGCAGTTCAGTAAAGGCTCCAGTGAGCTTTTGTCATTTCTCTTCATGGGCAGGTACATAAACTGTGACATTGACTCTGTGTCCTCTCCTGCAGGGTGGTGGTGTGTAACCTCTACCCGTTTGTGAAGACCGTCTCTAACCCGAGTGTGACGGTTGAAGACGCCGTGGAGCAGATCGACATCGGTGAGTTCAGCTGAACAGATCATGTGAATGTAGATTTATTGTGTTGATGATCTTAGGATGAAGTCATGCACAGTGTGATCTAAAACTGTCCTTGTGTCTCTCTCTGCTCCGGACTTTGAAAGAAGGACTCTGTGAGTTAAAGCTTCTGTCTTTGTTCTCAGGCGGCGTCACTCTGTTGAGAGCAGCAGCTAAGAACCACGCCAGAGTCACCATCGTGTGCGATCCTGCTGACTACTCTCTGGTCTCCAAGGAGATGGAG
Source organism: Notolabrus celidotus (assembly GCF_009762535.1). Taxonomy (NCBI): domain Eukaryota; kingdom Metazoa; phylum Chordata; class Actinopteri; order Labriformes; family Labridae; genus Notolabrus; species Notolabrus celidotus. The sequence goes on from NC_048274.1 coordinate 5,520,059, forward strand.
GGTTCCGGAGACAAAGACACGACCCTGGAGACACGCAGGACTCTGGCTCTAAAAGTAAAGAACTCAGTTTACACAACATTTTCTCTTACATATGAACATGAATGTGTCTGTAATGTAAAATGTCTCTAACCCTTTAAATCCATTTCATTAGATTAGATCTCTCTCAGACTGATCTCACCTGTAAGCAGATACTCACAGTTTGGAATGAGAAAGCAGGACTCAGCCTCTTTATGACATTTAGATAATAATAACCTTCTAGTGTTTGATTTTAAGAAACATATAAAAGCTCCGGTCAGGCAGACATCGGCAGATGAACCAACATGTGGATCAAAGAACTGAGTTTTAGTGATCTACTCAGATGTCCCTGGACCGGTCTCGGCTCTGACTGAATGCCGGGTCGGGTCTTTGCTCTAGTCCTGTTGTTTGTCTTGTATTGACCCTTCGGGCAAAGTCCAGTGGAAATGTAGGTTAAAGTCACAGAGTTCAACGTTTGAGGCACTGAACTCTTAAAGCTAGGGTTGGTAGTCACAGAAAACTATCATGAATTTGGATGTAGCATTTCCTCAGGACTCCATCTAACTGAATCTGACTACCAACCCCAGCTTTAACTTAGAGACAAACTGAAGTGAGAGCTGAGTTTCTGAAGTTCCTCTAAGCTCAGAGGTCATGTGGCGATGCTTTGGGATGATAAATATTTTGTAAATAATGCAGATAGAGCCTGGATTTAACAAACATCACCTCAGTGCATCAATCAATCTTTATTTATATAATCCTAACACATGTTCTCTGACTCTTTCCAAACAGAGCCGGTCTAGACCGGACTCTATGTTCTATTATTCACATCAAGACAGGATAAGATCCAGTCCCATCTTACAGACAGGACTCAGTCTGATCTCATCTGGAGATGTTTTTGATCACCTGTCTGTATTTGTGTGATTTGTCGTTCAGGCCTTCACACACACCGCGCAGTACGACGAGGCCATATCAGACTACTTCCGGGGACAGTACAGTCGAGGTGTTTCCCAGCTGCCTCTGCGTTACGGCATGAACCCTCACCAAGCTCCGGCCCAGATCTACACGCTGCGCCCGACTCTCCCCCTCAAAGGTAAACACACATCCAACAGAAACACCATATCCAACAACAACACACATCCAACAACAACACACATCTAACAACAACACACATCCACTACGGTCCTCAGTCCACCGTCAGAGATCACTGTGGGATTGGTTAACAGAAATGTTCAGTGTTTAGGGGAAAACATTTAATGATTTACATTTTTACTGAAAGTTAAGACATAAATTATAATCAACAGTTTTTTAATCTTACCTTGAGTTTTAGTTTTAGTAAACTTCAGTGGAGTTGTAAAGTGGATTAGTTTTAGTTTAACAGAGCTGGGCTACCTGAGTTCAGATCCCAGCCTTCATATAAAACTGATAAATGAGAGTTATTGATCCTCTTATCTAACTTTACTTCAGAAACAATCAATCATTTAGACTCCAGATCACCAAAAACAAAGAACGACTAAAGAGAAAAGTAGGTCATTGAACGCTTAAAACAGGAGATGGTTTGGAAGAAATATTTCTGTAACACTTAAATATTTACAAAAATCGATCACGTGATTACCAAAGTTTCTGATATTCTCCTCTCACACGTCATCGTCTTTTCTTCTTCTCCTCCCTCTCAGTGGTGAACGGCTCCCCCGGCTTCATTAACCTGTGTGACGCTCTGAACGCCTGGCAGCTGGTCAGAGAGCTGAAGAGCGCCCTTGGGATGTCTGCTGCTGCCTCCTTCAAACACGTCAGCCCTGCAGGTGAGACCACAGAGACACCTGAACTCTCTCTAACGGACTGTGAGATGTTGTCTGAAGTTTCTGACACTGCTCTCTGTCTCCTGCAGGCGCTGCAGTCGGAGTTCCTCTGAGCGAGGAGGAAGCCAAAGTGTGCATGGTGCACGACATGCTGAGCGATCTGACGCCCCTGGCCACAGCCTACGCCCGGGCTCGAGGTCAGAGACTGAGGAAGTTAAAAGCAGAAAACATGCAGCGTTTATATCTTCGTTCTTTATATGAACTCCTTCTGCTCCACAGGCTCAGACAGGATGTCCTCTTTCGGAGACTTCATCGCCGTGTCGGATGTGTGCGACGTTCCCACCGCCCGGATCATCTCCAGAGAGGTGGAGTAGTTTTCAAAGAGCGGTTCTGTCTTCATGAAATAAACTGTTATTTGATTTCCTTTAACTCAAACCTCTTTAATCTGATCGCTCTCAGGTGTCAGACGGTATCATTGCTCCTGGATATGAAGAGGAGGCTCTCAAGATCCTCTCCAAGAAGAAGAACGGGAACTACTGCGTGCTGCAGGTGAGACGCTTTGATCAGAGTGGATGATTTTAAATGATGAGGATCAGAGTCAGAGTTTAGCTCCTCTTTGATTCCCTAGTTTTTCATGTTTGATTCACAGCGTCTGTGTTTTTGTTTCAGATGGATCCAGAGTATGAGCCGGATGAGACCGAGGTCAGGGTGCTGTTTGGTCTGTACCTCAAACAGAAGAGGAACGGAGGACTCATCAACAAAGACTTCTTCAGCAATGTTGTGTCCAAAGGCTCGGTGAGTTCATGTCATGATTTTATTTTAACATCAACCTTTAATTGAAAACGTGTTCTTGTGTCTGAATCCTTCCTGTGTTTGTGTCCTGAAGCTGCCTGAAGCAGCCGTGCGGGACCTCATCGTGGCCACCATCGCCGTCAAGTACACTCAGTCCAACTCGGTCTGCTACGCTAAAGACGGACAGGTGAGAGACGGCCGGTAGAAGAAGAGACACAGATTTGAATGAGACCCCTCTTGAACCTCAGAGTCTGCTCTCCTCTGTGTCTACAGGTGATTGGGATCGGGGCCGGTCAGCAGTCTCGTATCCACTGCACCCGCCTGGCTGGAGATAAAGCCGATAACTGGTGGCTGAGACATCACCCCCGAGTGCTCGACATGGAGTTCTGCAGCGGTGTGAAGCGAGCCGAGAGGGCGAACGCTATCGACCAGTTCGTCAGCGACACTATCGGAGAGGTAAGTTTGTTATTCTGATCATTTCACATCACATGTTTCACTCTGACATTAGAACTCTCCTCCTGCATGGATCAGTCTAAAGGACATAGCTTTAAGTACACAAACCCTCCTGTGAGACACGACGTCATGTCTTATATGTGAAGCCTTATTAATGAAACCTTGTGTGTGTTTGGTCCTGACAGGGTCCAGATCTGGCCGCGTGGCAGGCGATGTACGACAAGGTGCCCGAGTCTCTGTCACAGACTGAGAGGAAGAACTGGATCAGCTCCCTGCAGGCCGTGGCTGTCAGCTCTGATGCCTTCTTCCCCTTCAGAGATAACATCGACCGTGCCAAACGGGTAAATATGACCGATGCATGCATGTGACCCGTCTGCAGACGCCTGATGGCGCCTCATGTAGCACAGACACATTGGTGTTAGTTTGTAAACTGACGAGCTCTCACTGACGTTTCCTCCTCTGTGTGTCTGCAGAGCGGCGTCGGGTACATCGCAGCTCCAGGCGGCTCTGCTGCAGACGCCGTGGTGATTAACGCCTGTAACGAGCAGGGCATCACTCTGGTGCACACCAACCTGCGCCTCTTCCACCACTGAGCTCCTCCTCCTCCTCTTTTCATCTTTAAACTCACTCACAGTTTAGTTAAATCACTGATTCTCCTCTAACCTCTGATACTCAAACATTCCACCTCTCATCATGCTGCTTTGTAGAGGTCGTTATTGATCTGTTTCTAACATGAATCACATTCCTGAGGTGTGAACCTTAAACTAGAGAGACAGTGACTGTTAGCTTTCTGAATCATTCACTTTGCAGTGTGAAATAAAACGTTACTGTTAAAGTCTGCTGTTTGCTTTATTGTGAGATTTTAGAAACTGAGGCTTTTAGAACTTTTAGAAATACATTTATTTGGCTGTTTTCAAACCTCCTACTATCCCAGCAGTCCGTCTTAATTCAGCCCTAAACTCAGTCTGTAGTTTGTGAACAAATCTGCAGTATGATAAACTCCCTGTATGTCGTACTGATTCAGGAACATGGTTCAGTCTGCAGCGGACCAGTCTCCCTCACAATGCACAGCGCTAACGTTCTGCTGCTTCTTTTTTCTGTATACAATGGAGGCACTCAGTTTTTAGGTGCTGTGAAAAATATTAAATTCCATATAAATCACTTCTTAAATTTTTAAATTTTGTCTATGCTGCACACTGTACAACTCACTTTTCTACTTCCCTTACTTCTTAGCTAGCTCCATCATCAGGCCCAAGGTTTTATTGTTCTGTACTTTGGTTTCAAAAATCTCATCAGCCTTGCTTTAGCAAATATCTCCATGCACCAAACTATAATTTTTTGTGTTTCTTAAATGGCTGAATTCATGCTTTAAATAAACGCTAACATTTACTAATGATCAAATAAAAACAAGATGACCAGTTTGTGACTTTGCTAAAGGCTTAAAAATGAAAACCTCTATACTTTATTATCTTATTTAAATAACCCATGATTTATTTTCCTCTTCATTAAACCCTCTCACAGAAATAAACTCAGAGCACGCCGTGGTAAGGTTTCAGGATCTCTCCAGCTTTATTAAAATAAGGGACTTCTTTCTGTCAAAGGTAGAAACAACTTTGGCACCGACAACAAAGTACAAAAATAGAACAGTTCATATTCTCACATCCCGGCTCACACACTCACACGTAGAGATTAAAGGGATAAATTAGTAAAAAGACAAAAAGAATAAATCAGGACGTGTCAATCACACACAGTGCGACCCTTCAGAGAGGGCGACAGGAAACAGAAGCACAGCTGTGAGTTACTGCAGGGACACAGTGCTTACTCTCCAACAAGGTCTCTGAACACCTTAAACTGATGTCAATCTGACAAATCTATCATTCTCAGGTCATGAAGGCACACAGGTGAGCGGAGGGAAAGGTTACACCAGGTAAGGTAAGGGGGAGGAGTTTGACAGGAACATTAGACAGTGAAGGGACTGGCTTTAAAGAGGATCACTCTGATCAGGCAGCAGGGCGCTTTAGGATTTCTAATCTTCAGCTAAATATGAGTCAGAGTCTTCTGACGCTAAGTTTGGATGCAGACAGCTTGGCTTCTTACAGAGACAGTGCAGCGAGTGGACAGTGAGGGGGGAAGCTTTACTCCTGAGGGTTAGGATGAGCGACCGCGTCCGCCAGCAGGTCTGGACGGAGACACTCGATGGGACAGTGAATGTTCTGGAGGAAGAGGAAGAGGAGATATGAAGATGTTAGATCAAATTAACAGACACGAACGACTCTATGATCTTTAGATGTAAACACTGGGTTTCAAATGAGGTCATTAGATATGCATATATTATTTATTAGTGTGATTAAACACAGAGAGAATATGATGATGATAAAAGAAACAAACAATAATTCAAAATGTTTTCTGTATAAAACAAGTAAATTCTGTTCAGTGTCCAGGTTCCAGTTTCAGGACGCTGAGTTCTGTCTGCTCACCTTACGCAGAGACACGTCTCCGTATCTCACGGGCTGCAGCAGACTGGCATCAACATCAGCACCTGGTTTACGACAGTTCTCACAACGCCAGCCCTGATGAGACCAAACACACAGACGTGTTCATTAAAACACACTCACATGGTCACAGCGTGCATCAGAACCAGAACAGGTGACACAGGACTTCCACCAGATCCGTTTTCAGAACGCAGCACGGAGCAGGACTGCTGGACAGCTGGAGTCATGTGACCGAGGTTTTCCCGCAGTAATTACTGAATCAAGGATTCTCCTCCTCCTCTCCTCATCCATGTTGTCTTTCTGGTCCTCAGACCTGTTGACTCCGGGCCTGGCTCCGCTCATCATGACTGTTTGTTGTTGTAGTTAAGTGAAATACGATCTGGTGATAACACAGAGTGTTTTATTCTGAAAATTAACTGGATGTTTTGGTGCCTGACTTCCTGTCACGTCCATCTGCTCTGTTGAGATTGATGCGTCGTGCTCTGGCATCTGGCAAAAATAGAAGTCTTGTGTATCTGATCTGGAGGACTCAGACCTGCCAGATCAGAGACACAGCTGGTACGCAATGGAGTGGATCCAGTGGAAGTTAACACATTGACTAGAATAGAAACCTATCAGTTCTGGTGCGGTGACGGATCGGAGACAGATCTGGTGGAATTTGGCCGTGAATCTGATGTGTCCTACCTGCTGTCCTCCAAAGCATGTGCAGGTGCAGATGGCACCCAGGTACTCCTTCTGCCACTGGTTCCCCACCTGGTACGCTTTGCCGTCATCGTAGCACACCGAGTCATCTGAGTGAAGACACACATTTAAGTTCACACACGGCGGCTTCCCATCACTTTGAGGACATTTCTCCTGCGGTCTCCTGAGAGTCCTTACGTGGTTCACACTTGAATTCTCCTTTTCCGTTCCCCAAACAGGTGCAGCTCATCAGGTGTCCGTTCTCTGCACGGCGGTCCCACTTCTCCCCGATACGGTAGTTGATGCTGTTGTCGTGACACCACTCTGATGAGGGACAGAAGAACCGTCAGAGACCAAACGGAGTAAAAGAATCTGAACATGTTCACGTTCCAACAAACACTCACTGGATGAATCACATCTGAAGTGTCCGCTGCCTAGACCCAGGCACCGGCACCACAGCTTGAAGCCGGTCTCAGACATGCGCTCCCACTCGGCTCCGACGTCATGGTAGGTGGCAGTGAAGGCATCGTAGCACGAGTCTGTACTGGATGGGACTCCGTTAGGGACTGAAGAAAGCAAAGATGTGAGTGAGAGATTAGTGCTTTAAAGATTGATGAGCCTCAGAGGAACACATTCATGCACGAGTCTAAAATGTTATGAGGCTGGATTACAATGACAAATCTAAACTGGATCAGAGCTCTGTAATGAATGCACATTTTATTTTATGTTCTGGTTTTACCTCCTCTAACCTCCAGAGAGTTAAAGAACCAAACAAAGTTAGAGGTTTTAAAACGCCCTGGATCCCTCTCTTCTTCTCCTGTTCAGATTAAAGTGCTGGATTTGTCTCAGACTCAGGATCTGATTCTTACGTGAGTTTCCTGCTGTGACGACCTGCTCCAGGATCTTGTGTTTGAGCGCGCCCAACAGAGCCTCCACGATCACGTTGTAGTTGGCTCCAGGGGTGAGTCCGATCAGGGTTGCAGTGGTGGCTGTGTTTGGCAGGCGGACCTGCAGGAGACATGAAGTTGTTAAATCTGAAACAGAGAAATGATCGAACGTGGATAACATGGTCAGAGTGTCAGACGAGTCTTCGTGTTCACCTGGAACATTTTCTCGTTCTGGTGTGTGAGAGGATGGCAGGACACCAGGTAGGCGTTGCTCTGCCTGTAGGGCTTCCAGGTGACGGAGGTCTGAGTCTGGGCCTCCTGAGGCACTCCGGTGTCGTTTCCAAAGATGGTGCCGACGGGCAGGTTCAGCTTCAGGATGGGCAGCCTGCGGCCCTCTGCATCAGGAAGGGGCACAAACACCAGGGGCTCACGCACTTGCCCATAGGGGTACTGCGGGCTGCCAATGTTACCACTGTTTCTGCTGCTGTCCCCGTTGTTGTTGTTGTTGTACTCTGTGTACTCCACATTCTGGCTCTGACCACCGAGCCCGTCCTGGCCGTTGGTGCCCACTACCTGGACTGTGTTGTCCAGTTCAGTTTCAGGGACGTCCAGCTTGTCGCCTGAACCTCCAGGGCGTGGCAGAGGCAGGGGGAGCAGGGACTCTGGGTCTGGGCGGAGAGACGGGTTAGGAAAGCGAGCAGGTTAGACAAGGGGGGTGTCAAAGCAGAGCTGCAGTAACATATCTCAGCCAGCAGGGGGCCACAGATATGCTCACTTTGCTGGAGTCTACTCCTTTGCAGAGTGTGTTTTCATGCAGGATCACAAACACACTGACGGTGTTTTGAATGACGTTTGTGAGGACATTCAAAGTAAGTGTGGTAGTAATGTTTTAGGAGTCTGATGACGCTGACTGACTTCACAGTTTATCTCAAGGCTCAGCTCAAACAGCGAAACACGTCAGCTGAGCAGAATAAAGCTGCAAGTTTACCCTTAAATCTTTGATCTGCCTCTTCATCTTCATCAGGAACATTGGCCTTTTACTACATGATCAAATACGTCACTTTTACCGTCACGTTCACTCCTGTTCAGACCAGAAGACAGAAAATACTTACGTGTCCTAACTTTCCCCAGCAGAGGAGTGCTCCTCTGCGTGTTCTGGATGGCTATGATCTTAACGATGTACTCTGTGGCCGGTTTCAAGCCTGAGGAGACGGATGATCAGTGTCAGCATGGATTTTAAAAACCTCTTTGCATCAAACAGAAACGAACAACAAGCAGCTGACTGATCAGTTATACAGAGAACATGTATACAGAGAACAAGAACCAATCAGAAACCACAAACCGGATATGGTGGCGTAGTTTTGGCCGGCGTGGGGTCGTGGGATTAGCTCTCTGGGCCCTCGTCCTGACTCCTCGTAGGTGACGTAGTATCCTGTGATGGAGGAGGCAGGTGGTTGCCAGGAGAAGGAGATGGAGGTGGGGGTCAAAGATGTGAACTGGAGGTTGGTGGGAGCCTGGACCACAGGTTCAGCTGAGGAGAGAAACATCATGTCAGACTCAAGAGAGACTTTGGGATTTCTGTAATGATTCAAGCTTTATTTCCCAAAAGAGACTTTGCTGGTTTATCTCTGTGCTCTTATTTTACTGACAGAGTGAAAAACTTTAAAATATCACATTCAAGCTGCAAGAGAGGAGGAGTAACCTTTCTTCTTCCAGAACTCAAACTTCACTATATTTCACAATGTTAACAGAATGAAACCTGAACATAATTCAGAGTCGTACCTGTTTGGATGGAGAGAGTAAACGGGGTGCTCCTTGTGTTCCCGTTCAGGCTGTACAGGTTCACAGAGTACGTGGTGCCCGGCTGGAGACCTGAGGAGAACAAGACCAGATACCTGAAGCACCTGAAGCAAGACTGAACGACAAAATCCCTCCAACAAGGATTTACCTAGAGTCTGTTCAACAGATGAAGCTGTGAGTGTGTAGTTGTTGTGTACCTGTCAGTGTGTAGGTGCTGCTTCCTTCCGGGATGTTCCTCCTGATGGCGGGCTCGGTGCCGCTGGATGGCGTTGCCTCGATGAGATAGCTGCTGATCGTGTCCGGCTTGGGGCGCCAGGTCAGCGTGAAAGACGTGTCTTTAACATCAAGGATACGCACACGCCGAGGAGGACCTACATCTGTGTAGATAAAGATTGGTTTATTGATTGATGGATTGATGGATTGATTGATTGAGATAGAGAGCAGAGATCAAACAGAGCAGGAGAGGATGAGATCCGTCTTCATGTGATGCAGCTGTTTACCTTCCAGCGTGGTCGTCTCTCCCTGGAGGGGCCTGCTGGTGACGGAGTTCTTCAGAGCGTAGACCTGTACCTGGTACATGGTCGCCACCTTTGATTCCCAAACACACAGACGTTATTTACCATCAGACTCTAATCCATGAAAACCCGCGAGACCAGACCTTTCTCTTACCATGAGTCCGGGTACGACGACACGCGTGGTGTCAGGAGCGACGTTCAGCTCTTTGGTTGGTGCGTTGATGTTCTTCGGGGTGATGACCACTCGGTAGCCTGTCAGGCGTGTGGCGGGCGCTCGCCATGTCACGGTGAAGGTGGAGGGACCGAGCTCTGAGATCATCATGTTGGTTGGAGAAGGGATCACTGAAGAAGCACGAAGACATGAAGAATCTGAGTCAGGGTGTGATGAGTTACTGCTTCACTCTGTGGGTCGACTCTGACGCTCAAACACTCTCAAAGCTCGTCTTTAAACGTTTATATCAAACTACAAATTTAAAACTTCAAGACAGACATTAAAGACTGAGACTAATTTAACTACAGGAACAATCAAGTGCATCCTATCAGAGTGTATCATATCGTGTCATATCCAATGTGTTGTATAACGAAGAAGTAAAAAGATTAAATGAAGTAATAAGACGAAACTTCTTCCATAAAGTCCATGTCTTGACTTTTAGCAGATCCTCAGTCTCTTAGAGACGGTCTAACTCGATGGTGAATCCCGTCTGCTCTGCACAGATGACATTAACCTGTCCATGCTCTCTGATCGTTCTACCTGTGGCCTGAGTTCCCACCAGCGGTTTGCTGGGTGTGCGGTCGTGGAGGGCGATGACCTTCACGGTGTACTCTGTCCCGGGTCGAAGGCCTCTGATCAGCACCGTGTCCTGGTCTCCTCTTGGTGCCGGACGCAGCTCTCTCTCGCCCTCCTCTGGGCTGGTGTACAGGACGCGGTATGATGTCACCGTGCCGTCCGGGCTGTCCCAGGTGATGCGCATGGAGGTGGAGTCGATGTCGGAGAAGGTCAGGTCTTTGGGACGGTCCATGGCTGCAGGAGGAACACGAGGAGAGTCTTTAAACCTTTATATCGTCTTATTCATCAAGCCTTTAAAGATCAAGTTTCAACTCTTTGATCAAAGACTGAAGTTTAAATGTCGACTTGAAATAAAGAAAGTAGAAGTTGATAACCAGCAGAGAGACGTTTGATTGATCTCTGATTAAAGCCTCTCCTTCAGATTCAAGACTCACTAACCTGTGATCGCGTTATCCACCACAGGGGAGGACGGCTGATCATCCATTCCTAGAGCGTACACGCTGACCACGTACTCCACGGTGGGCATCAGACCCGAGAAGGTGAACTGAGTCTGATCTGTAAAACAGCAGCAGGAACGAGTCGATGAGAGGAGGATTCAATAATCTTAGATCATATAAAGGGACAGCTCATCTCTGTCAGTCTCACCGGGGGCCACCACCTCCGAGTAAGAGGGTCCCAAACCGTTCTTAGGGACGCTGGTGACTCTGTACCCTTTGACCGGACCCTGAGCCGGAGACCAGCGCACGGTGATGGCGTTATCACTCACGTCAGTCAATCTCATGTCAGGAGGAGCTTCAGTATCTGAAGGAAGAACAAAAACACATCTTCAGATAAAGTCCTCTACGTGTCGTCTCTTAATCCAGCTCTGCTTTCACGCTGACGTACCGGTCTTAGCCATGATGTAGACCCCCGTGTTAGAGGCTGGGCTGTCCCCTCGTCCGCTCACAGCGTAGACTGTGATGGTGTACTCTGTGCCCGGGTTCAGGCCCGTGATGGTGGACGTGGTCTGAGTGCCGGGGATCGAGAACTCTTGAATTTGACCACCTGGAAAGAAAAAAAGAAAGAAAGAAAAAAATGAACAAACAAAGAATGAAAGGAACACAGAAAGAAAGGAACAGGCAAAGAAAGAAAGGAAGACAGAAAGGAACAAACAAAGAATGAAAGGAACAAACACAGAAAGAAAGGAACGAACAAAGAAAGGAAGACAGAAAGGAACAAACAAACAAAGAATGAAAGGAACAAACAAACAAAGAAAGGAAGGAACAAGCAAAGAAAGAAAGGAAGACAGAAAGGAACAAACAAAGAATGAAAGGAACAAACACAGAAAGAAAGGAACAAACAAAGAATGAAAGGAACAAACACAGAAAGAAAGGAACAAACAAAGAATGAAAAGAACAAACACAAAGAAAGGAACAAACAAAGAATGAAAGGAACAAACAAAGAAAGGAAGGAAGGAACAAGCAAAGAAAGAAAGGAACAAACAGAAAGAGAGGAACAAACAAACAAAGAAAGGAACAAACACAGAATGAAAGGAACAAACAAAGAAAGAAAGGAAGATAGAAAGGAACAAACAAAGAATGAAAGGAACAAAGAAAGAAATAAAGGAACAAACAAACAAACAGACAAAGAAGGGAGAGTGTTAAACTCAGGTCGTGTCAGAGGCTTAGAGAGACTGAAGGTGTAGAGCGGTGTGCAGACCTGCGCTCCCGTAGGTGATCTTGTAGTTCTTCACTGTGACAGAGGGGGCGTCCCAGCGGATGGTGATGCTGGTTGGAGTGGACGATGTTGCCTCCAGATCAGTCGGGGCGTCAGAGACTGGAGAGGGTGAAAGAGGAGAGGAAAGAAGGAGAGAACAGAGAGACTGTGGTAAAAGAGGAGTGACTCAGACGAAGAAGAAGAAGGTGTGATGATCAGAGACTCACTGGTAGCCCGGGTTCCTGTCAGAGGCTGACTCTCCTGACCATTACTGACAGCGTACACGTAGATCAAATACTCGGTCTCTGGTGTCAGACCAGTCAGAGTGTAGTAGGTCCGGGTCGGGGGAAGCCTCTCGTCCTTGACCCGCCCGCCGCTCGTCCCCTGATAGCGGACGCGGTAGCCGGTGATAGCAGAGGTCGGAGCCAGCCAGTGAATGGTGAAGGAGGTGGTGCGGATGTCAGAGAAGTCCAGTCCAGTAGGAGAGTCCAGAGCTGCAGAGACAGGGGTCAGGTGTTACATCACACTTTAACTTGTTTAAATGATTAAAGTCATGGAGGGTCAGGGGGCCGGTTTGAAAGGTGAAGTTTACTGAACTCATCATCCAGAGCTTCCTAAACTCAAACCGAGGATCATCTTTGTTTGTTTGATGTTAAATGTGTGTTTGTTCCACAGCAGAGCAGTCTCATCATAAACATACTTTCATATTTACTGAGTAAAGCTCAGCTGACACCTCCTCTCATCCTCCTGATACTTACTCGTCCTCTGAGTTCCTGTGGCCGGTGGACTCTTCTGTTCACTGTACACACACATCACACTGATGCGGTACTCTGTGTTGGGCAGCAGGTCTGTGTGGAGGTAAAGACACGAGAACAGTCAGAGAAAGAGAAAGACCTCATTTTGGACTTTTCAACAAAGAGATTTTAAATCATCTCACTCTGCAGCAGGAACGTGTTGGTTCCTCCACCCACATTAACCTCCCTGATGTCATCATCGGTAGCGACCGGGTGGTATTGGATAACAAAGCGGGAGATGTCGCTTGGCGTGGCAACATGAGGAACCGTCCAAGTCACCCTGATGTGGTCAGGACCCACGCCGTTGAACTGCAGGTTGGTTGGAGCTGGAATAACTGCAGGAAGGAGGGACGACCAAAAACTAAATCAAGTGGATTCACTCGGCGTGAAGAGAATATGATTAATACATATACTGTCCGTTACTTAAAGTGCTGTCAGTAAGCCTCTCAGATCAAACCCAGCCCCTTCCCACAGAGAGAGTGAAAGAGTTAAATCACCAGCGTGTGTTTGCTTTGTGTAAGTGGTCGGCTTGCTCTCCCCCTCCTCTGTAACAGTGAAGATACTGATGTCGTACTCCACGCCAGGCTCCAAACCGTGAACCGTGTAATAACCCGCCGATGGCTCCACCATATCTTGCAAAATCGGCACGCTCTCGCCAGAAGCTACTACCGTTATCCGGTAAGCAGTAATGGACGTATAGCTCTGCGGGATCCATCGCAGCCCAATGGTGGTGTCGGTGATGTCGACAAAGTCAACAGGACGTGGTTTGGGGATGTCTGAAAGGGTTAGGTCGTTAGCAAAGCGCAGGCAGAATTAAACAAGAAAGACTGAGAAGCTCCAACAATTACATTGGTTATAAAAACAACAATCCCAAAGAGCAGAATGAACCCACAGAGAATCAGAAGCCATGCTGCACAGAGGTCATTATACAGGATGGACGTCATTCATGTACTATCATTAACCTGAGCATGCTCCAATTAAACCAGATTAAAGGAGATCCCCATGCATGTTAGACCATCCTCATGTTAGTGTGTTATGAAAGCTAACTCTGCTTGCAACAGGGTGGATGTTTCTTAAAGGAAAAGAGAGTTAGTCCCTGTATCAGAGCTCGCTGAGCATCACAGCCGGTTAAAGCTTGGTGTTGTAATTTTCAGACTCAGTTAAATCTGTTGGATCTCTCTGCTCTCATCAACAGTGTTTTTAGCGGCTGTGTTCTCACTCCATCATCACGCAGCCGACAAAGTTACATTAAACAAAGTACTAAGACAACTATTTCTGATGGGTGTGGAGGAGACCAAAACTTAGCTAAAAGGAGAGCGAGTACTTGGGTTCATTTGTCATCCTGTTATCCTTTCAGAGGGACGATGCTGTAGATCTGCAGACTGAGGAGTGGTAAGCAGGGAGTTTCCTCTGGCTTGTTACATAACACGAGTTTCTAAGTTATTCTGCCCCCTTGTGGCTAAAATTTTTTTTTAACTAGCTTGAGGAAAAGCCTGTTTTAGAGGAACTTTAATTTTTCATTCATCGTGTTTTTTTCTAGAATACAAACAGCTCAACATGACGAGCAAATGTTTATTGGATCTAGACTCAGACCCAGTCTTGAGTTTTGGGGTCTGTTCTGTGTTTACTGCCTGTAAACAGGTGTGAGGGCGTCCACGGTGTCTCATACCTGGTGTGACCACAGTGGACACAGGCACACTCTCCAAATGCCCCTTGTTAGTGAAGACGCTGATGTTGTACTCAGCTCCAGGGTTCAGACTCTCCAGCCTGATCGAGGTCTGATCAGCTCGGACCAGCTCCTCCAGAGAGTTCCCTCGCTGGCCGTTCATGGGTGTGCTGGTCACTCTGTAGCCCGTGATGCCTGCGAAGAGTCGGGGGACAAATAGTGAGTGGGTAGAACATGATGTCAGGAGGTTTGTTGGAGTTTCTGAGTCACTGTGAGGGATGAAAGGAGATACCAGGAAGAGACGCTTGTACTGCAGAACGGGGAACAAAAATCCCGTTTGTAGGCCAAGGTCTAGACTCGGCGTGATCCGATGTCCTGACAGCGCGTGGGCAGTACAGTCAATATTTACCTGGTGTTTTGGAGGCGACCCAGTGGACAGTCAGGTCTCCTGTGTCTGGGCTGGACTCGACTCTGAGGTCAGTGGGAGGAGAGAGAGCTGGAAGGAGAACAAACCAGGACACAGGTGTGAGAAACTGGATCTGATGCAGCAGTTTCTCCTCTCACATCCTTAATTTTTAGAACAACGTGATGTGAGAAAACTGCAGAAACACATGTTCAGTTACTCAGAGTATCACAGTGATTTCAGAGATGGTCATCTTATTCTATGAAGTAGATACGCACATGTGAAGACGTTGCGGGTGAGGGGTTGTCCTCGGTTGCGTCCGTTGAAGATGGGCTGCACGCTGTAGGTGTACTGAGTCCCGGGGATCAGTCCTGGGATATAAATCCGTCCTGTGTCGGAGGTCTCTTCTTTGGGAGACTCGCCTGTCTGGCTGGGAAGTACAGACACCTGGAGGAGAAGAGAAGAGCGCACATGTAGAGATCAGAAACACACCCGCAGGGTTTGTTTGTGGCCACCAGGGGGCAGCAAACATACCTGACATATTATCACCTTATAAATCTGGTATCGTGAATATGTCAGCAGACTGTTAGACTATCCTTGTTTTCTAAAAGGAGGAACATGAAGGTAAATTTTCAGCTTTATCAGCTGTTCTCTGATTTAAGATAAGATAAGATAAGATAAGATATTACTTTATTGATCCCCGGGGGGGGAATTCAGTTGTTACAGCAACCCAGACATAAGTACAATCAAGAAGAAGTTTCAATAAGTAGAATAAAATAAAATAAAATAAGATACAATTAAATTAAATTAAAATTAAATTAAAATAGATAAATAAAGATGAAATACAATTTAGATATATACAATGTTAGAAATGGAATTTAGATTAAATAGCAGTAAAAACAGGCAGTATTAAAAATGATTCAGTAGTGACAGGTTGACATGGTGTGATTATAGTTGGTAATGACAGATTAAGCAATAAATAAAAATAAATATGGGTATGTAATATGACCGTGAGTTGTAGTAAACAATAATAATGTAATATAATTATTAGATTTAACTGAAGCCTGATATTTAATCAGTAAAGTTAGAAAGTCAAACAATGACTTAGATCGTATAAAATGATCTCTGAGGTGTCTGACAGTCAGAGAGACTCAGTTTGCTGAAGGATGAATGATTGTGTACCCTGTAGCTGAACTTGCGGACAGGTATCCAGGTGACGATGATGGAGGAGTCGGTGACCTCGGTGCTGAAAGGAGGAGAGTTTCCCATCTGTGGTGCTGTGAGAAAGACAAAGAGGAGAAGTTAAACCTCAGCTGCTTGTTCTTTCACAATCTGCTGCTGTTTGTGTCTCTGGATTCTCACTGGTGGCGAAGTAGGAGGTGATGCCCTCGCTGAGCTCGTTGTCCAGCTCAGAGTGGAGGGTCGCCGTGTACTGGGTGTCTGGACGTAGGTTCCTCAGAGGGAACTGGGTGACCCTGCCTGGGATCCTCTTCTCGATGGGGGTGGATCCTCCGATGCTCAGGAAGAGGCGGTAACCGGTGACTATGGCTCGAGGAGCGTCCCAGGTGGCGGTGGCGCTGTCGGGGCCGAGGTCGGTGAAGTGCATGTTGCTGGGTGCGTCCGGTTCTGGAGAGGTTTGAGAGAATCACAGACATGTTTTATATTTGTTCTCACGTCATGTTTTTTTATTCTGACTGCTCGCTTCACGCTGACACTCACTGGTCGACTTCTCTCCCACCAGCGGCGTGCTCTCCACTCCGGCGTTGATGGCGTAGATGTAGAAGCGGTACAGCGTCCCCGGCTGCAGGTGAGTGATGTCAGCGTATGCGTTGCGTGAGACAGGGAGCGGCAGGGGTCTGGTCTCAGTGCCGTCAGGACCGACTGGGGAGTAGGTGACCCTGTAACCGGTCACCTCACTGGGAGGACCGGTCCAGGTGATGGTGATCTTCACGTCATTAACTTCGTAGAACTGCAGGTCTGTGGGAGCCGGGACCTCCTCTGTGAACAGGGAGAGGACGAGCGATGAGCAAAGAGGAAGAGGTCAGAGGTCAGAGGTCAGAGAAATGAGAGATACACTGAGGCACTGTGCGTTCATATGTATCTTCATAAGTTTGATAAATATCTAAATGTGTATGGGTCTCTGAGCTAACTGTAAACTAAAGAGGGTTCATCCTTGGGTTGACGAGGACTTATAGGAGATAAGGGGCCTCTGAGAAAACCAAGCTGGTCCAGAGAAGTCTGTGAGAGTATATTTTGACAAAGGGATGTTTTGACAGGTTCAGTCTTTCCCAAACAAAGACAGTCTCTCCCTAAAGCTCCCGGACCCTACAAGGAGTCTGCAGCTGGGAGTAAGACCCTACACGTCTCAGCCTTGAGACGGATCTAGAGAAGATGATCCGGCGCTCTGAGGATAAAATACTCTGAATGATAGTGTCTGTGTGTGAATGCAGACCTGGCAGAGGAGATCCGGCAGTGTTGACCTGTACGAACACAGGCTCGCTCTCCTGCTCCTCCTCCACCGCGTAGATGCTGATGTTGTAAAGAACTCCGGGGTGCAGGTCGACCAGGTTCACTGAGGTCTCTGTGTCCGACAGCGTGAGCTCAGTGCTGCTGCCCTCCAATGATGGCGTGTAGACCACCCGGTAACCTGAGGGGAGCAGGTCCACAGTCACACAGAGACAGAGTAGAATTCTCCAAGAGGGATCAATAAACCAGGATTTAAACACTCAGGCATGAGGACGTGTCTCACCGGTGATAGGAGCCTGAGGTCTGGACCAGCTGATCCGGATGGAGGTCTCTCTCACCTCGTCGATTGCATGCTGAGCGGGGCTGTCAGGAGCTGAGGGGAGCAGAGGAAGGAGAGTCATGAGGACTGTGTCTGGTGGATAAAGACACTGTGAGTGTGTTCCCTCAGAGGAGGAGAGGGATCCTCTCACCCGTGGTCTGAGACGTAGTCAGGATCAGGTTTGGCTCTCCCTGATCTGGAAGCTCGTAGACGTTGACGTTGTATCTGCGCCCAGGCAGGAGCTCGGAGATGGTGACGGAGTTGGACGTGCGAGGAACATCTGCAGAAGAAGAAGACGAAGAAGAGTTAAATCAGACTGAAATGTATGAACTAGTTTGACTCTCTGTCCTGTTGAACTCGTTTTTAACACGTCTGGGTGGCTGAGAACATTTCAGGCAATGATGTGGATCAGTAAAGAAGCTTGAAGATGATTTTGTATGATGAATATATTGAAATATTTTGACTCATTGGGTATTTCTTTAAAGTATTTCACCCTGAAACAGACTGACTTGTTCGGTTATTTTCCAGGAAATGTCATATTTGACACAGATTTGAAGATTTTGTCCGTATTTGTAATCTACTCTTTCATTTGGAACCGGTTTCAGTGATTTTCCTGAGACATTATGGAGATTTACGGATCTCACCGAGCACTTTGGGCTTAGCTCCATCCTCACTGAGCTCGTACTCCACCCTGAACCCGGAGATGACAGCAGAGGCCGACGTCCAGGACACGACGAAGCTGTTTGAGGTGATTTCAGTCACAGACTCAGACGTATCCATCACAGGAGGAGGCACGGTCGTCTCTCCCTCCGACGTCTCCACTGGAGAGAAAAGGAAACAGAGTCATCCTGTGAACGTCTCTCTGGATCTGCGGATCTCACAGTGAGTGTTTGTCATCTTGACTCCTTACAGGAACCGTGGTTGGTGGTGAAATCAAAGCGTGTGACCTCGCGGCGTCCGTAGCGCAGGATGCTGATCAGCTGACCCTCGTAGGTGATGCCTGGCCGGAGCCCGCTGATGGTGTAGGAGTTGTGGTTGCTGGGGATGGTGGCCTCTCTCCATGGTCCAGGTCTGTTTTTCTATCAGAGGGAGGAAAGATGAGACGTTTAAGGGCGGTAGGATCTTTAAATATCATGACTCAAACTTATCATATCAACATGAAGTGAATCACATTACAGGGTTTACAGGTGAGCTCTAACTGCTCATTGATGAAACTCTGAATGGAGCTGGAGTTGAGATGATTTCTAGTCTGGATCAGATTCTCTAAAGTGATGAACTTTCTCACAAAGCAGAAATGTTGTGGAGGAATAAAAGGAAGCGAAAATGTATGAAGATTATAACTTTGCATGGCAGCCTGTATATGTTGGACTGTACTCTGGCTCACACCTTGTTTCTCTAACACATCCTGCTGCAGAGGCGTTCAGCTCTGTAGGAAAACTACAAACTGTCTCAGCAGGAGAGCTGGGGGAGCCAGGTGAGCGCTTCAAGAGTCCAAAACATACAAACCTCCTCAGAGAGCGCCTTTGGACTTTACTTCAGTTTCATAAATATTTCCAGGAGCTCTTCAGACTCTGGAGGTTTCAAAGAGGAGCAGGATGTATGAGCGGAGGAAGCTCGGGGAAGGATATTTTTATTGGACTGTGTGTGTGTGTGCGTGCAGACTTTAAAGGAGGGTTCATCCTCTGATCACAATGTTTGTCCACGCTCAAACTCCAAAAAGCTCCTGACCTCACGCTGACTGTTTGCTCACATTAAGTAACGCTGCCGCTTCGCAAACATTCAGACAGGAGCTCACTGCATCTGAAACATGTGTTACACAAAGAGAGACTCACAATCCTCCACTTCAGGATGTACTGGGTGATGTGCACGGAGGACGGAGGGTTCCACTGGATGGGGTGGGAGTCCGGCTGCTTCCCTGCTTCTGTGATGATCACCTGGACCGGTCTGTGTCCGTCTGAGGAGAGAGGAGGAGGTTCAGATAAAAGACAAAGAAGGAGAACGCCTCAAACATCATGAGAGGTTTATATTACAGCTGTGTAACATTTATAGAGAGAAGGTGAGAGCTGGCTGCTTTATGTTGAAGCTCTATCAGACAGAACAAAAACCACCAGACGATGCTAAACCAGCTCAAACGCCCCCTGACATCCTCACACAGGAGCACTATATTCATCACAGGTTATCTAGCCTCCTTAAAATACACACACACAGACTCACACTTCGCACACACACATCTCTGCTCGGGTCATCGTGAGATGTGTCAACTGAAGCTTTTCAGGTTAATGTTTGAGCTCAGTACAAAGTTTCACATGAAGCAACTTTAACCAAACTACAGAGAGAGGTCTGAGGTAAGGAGAGGGTTCAGAGCTGAGGCTGGAACCAGAATCCCTTCAGCCTCTGCAGGGACGACAAAACCTCTCACACTGCAAGGAGCAGAGAGAGGACAGGAGGACACTTCTGTTTTTACCAGACCTCAAAGTCCATGAAAAACTCTTTAATCCCTCCTCTGACAGGGAAGTCTTACTCCAGGGACGTGTGATGGACGGTTAACCGCAGGTGGAGGAGGGAGGTGGATGATGTAAGGAGGTTAAACGAGTTCAACAAACACAAACTGAGCTCTGGCAGCGATCAGACTGAGAGGAACCAGGAGAAGAGTCTGAGAGGAGCTGACAACACAAATAAGCACAGTTCATTTAAATATTCAAACTTGTCTTCAGTCATCAGGACAGATTTATGATGTTTGTTTTAACTTCTCTTCAGGAAAAGAATCACCAAAGACTTGTGTTTAACGTAAGTTGTCCAGGATTTAATCTCGTGGCCTCTGGAGTGTCTTTAAGTTTAAGTTTAAGAATCCAGTTTTTGTTGACCAGGTTCAGGTGATCCGGTTCACTTTGGTCCTGGTTTTTCAAAGACAATCTGACAGGATAACTAGAAAGAGATTAAAGGATTACTCCATCCAGATTATCAGCGCTCCAAATAAGACGATATGCTACATACTTTGACCACAGGGGGCGCCAAAACCCACACAAACTGAGAAATCTGGAGTATCAATTTAAACTGCATTTTTATTATCAACTTATATCAACTAAGACGACAAAATCCTTTGTTTTTTGAAGCCTTTGAGTTTATTTTTTTTACTGAGTCCAGGTCACAGTTTAGTTATTTAAATTTCAGTTTGCACTCAATCAGTTCCTGTGATCACTAGATTGGGGTTCTCAAAGTCTGGGTCGGGACCCCCTGGGGGGGTCATGAGATGTCTTCCAGAATGTTTTTTTAATTAAGTTATCTAAAAATATTTATTATTATTTATCTTTGTTTATTTACCTTGTTTTCTTATTGTTATCTTCCTTTTTTGTTTGTACTGTTTATTATTAGTATTCATTTATTATTATTTTATTTTTATATTTTTCCTTCTCTTTGTCGGTTTTGTATTACTTATATATAATTTGTTAACTTATGGTGAAAAAAGTTGAATGACAAAAGTAAAAATTTACCCTTTATAGGAAAAATATCAACATAAATAGTAGCTAAACTTGAAATAAAACCTTGAAAATAGAAAATGTAATGAGTTTTCTGCCTTTCTTTGTTGCCAGATGACTCCTAAGTTTAGGGTTGGTGAACATTTAATTATCAAAAGCATCAGTAGCAGCAGGTTAATTCATAACGACACAGGAAACACAGACACATGCTCATGTAGGTAGGCTAATTTTCTGCAGACCAGCTAAATGAAGCCACATTAAGTCACTTTGAGGGAAAGTGGAGGTTGTGTCTTTGGCACCTATATTTTGGGGGTCGCGGGCTGAAAAGTTTGGGAACCCCTGCACTAGATTACCTTAATCCTGAAAATCTGCAAGAAAATATCCAAACATCCAAATCGACAAGGAAAATCTAGTCATAGAGACATTATTCTAAGATGTGTATTTGTTTGTGATTGTTAACCCCTCGTGTCCTTCGTGTATGAAAGTGTTCTCCATCTTTGAATACGTGCTTCATGTCTGTGAGCTTTGATTCCTCTGAAGTCTCCACTGATCGAGTCTGATTGCTCGTGGCACATCTTTGTAGTTTGATCTCTACAAACACTGAACCTCTCAAACCAGTCCACCATGAGTCCATGAGGATTCTGCAGGAACATCCATACAGCAGGTTCAAACCTCCTTACCTGAGTATCCCTGCTGAGGCTCACACCTCATCTCTCCAATCCCGTTGCCGTAACAATAACAGCGATAGTAGACTCCATGGAGGACTTTGTCCCAGGTCTCTCCGACCTGGTGGAACACTCTGGTCTCAGGCTCCTGACACTGATCTGAGGAGGAACAGAGAGATGTTAAAGGAGGAGGTGTGTTGGAGGGGGAGTAGAGCCGAGCTGGCGAGCGATGAACACACCGATTGCGTCGCACTTCCAGCGCCCGCGTCCCTGTCCGTAGCAGGTGCAGTTCATGGAGTAGCCCTCGTTGTGGCGCTTGGAGAACTCCTGGTTCACTTCGTAGGTGTAGCCCTCAACGATGCACTGATCTGGATTCATGAAAAGAGGTCAACATGAAACCTTCACTCTCAGTCGGGTCTCACTGAAGGACCACGAAGAAGACATTCATTCAAAGTTAGCTCTCTGACCTCGCAGCTGTGAGTGAGCCACACAGTTCCACTCCCCGCGGCCGTTTCCCAGACACGTACACTCCATCATGTGACCCATGACATCATGGCGTTTGTCCCACTTGTCACCTACACGGTACATGGTTCCATCGTTGGTGGTGCATAACTCCTCATGAGCTGCATGAAGAAAGATGAGAATAAAACAAACTTTAGTCTTTGCTCGAGGAGCGTGCATTTCACTTTATGTCATCAAATAATCTTATCTAACAGATCTGAGAGAGGTGATACTTTAACATGACGACAAACTCTTTAACTTCATCTCTAATCGTCTGCAAGTGACTCATGAAACCGAGCAGAGACAGAGACCAGAGTTTAGAGTAATCACAACAAAGAAGACAGATCTGAAGTGAGGAGTTTCAGCACACATCCAGGATCTCTGAGGAGAACTCAAATCATACCATGCACCCCCGTTCACCTTTTAAAGAAGCAACACTGGATCCTTCGTCTCTCTGCTCCTTTGGTGACTTTGTTTCATTATTCAACTGACTCTCAGGATTTTATCAACCAAATAAAACAAAGTAAATACTCATACAAAAATGAGAGACACTGTAGGACATGTTGGTAGACAGGTTTCAGATTCAGACAGTCAGACTAACTGCTCTCTCTCAGTGGCGGTTCTGGGGAGGGGCCAACAGGGGCCAGTGCCCCTGTAAAACTGAACCTGGCCCCCCCTCCACACCAAACAAATATTATACAATAAAAAAAGATTCGGCATCGTGCCGATGTTACAGGCGGAACACATGCATGTGGCACTTGGTTCCAACAGCTGCTGTCAGTCTGCATTTTGATATAGTGCACAGTAGTATATATGTCTAGTATATAGGGATGCACTGATGTTTTGCCAGTCCTCGCCCTTCTCAGTCTCTTTTGTCAGGGTTGAATGTGTCCCTCTGACAACACCCTTGGCCCCAGCCTGGCCCCCCTGGTAAAATTGGTCTAGAACCGCCACTGCTCTCTCTTGAATCTGATCTATGTGCTTGGTGAGGTCGACTCTCTCCTGGC
Organism: Notolabrus celidotus; assembly: GCF_009762535.1. Taxonomy (NCBI): domain Eukaryota; kingdom Metazoa; phylum Chordata; class Actinopteri; order Labriformes; family Labridae; genus Notolabrus; species Notolabrus celidotus. The sequence continues at coordinate 5,543,269 of NC_048274.1, forward strand.
TTCAGATTTAGTGTATTGTGATAAACTGAGTTTATGAATGTCGATGAAAATCTTTCAAAAATACTGCTGGAAAATATTCCCTGGAAGGAATTAGCTCACACACACACACACTTACACACACACACACACTCACCAGCCATGGGGCAGAATCCAAAGCGCTGGTCGTTGTCGTAGTCGTGTGTGGTTCCGCACCACCTCATGCTGTCACGGCGTCCGTCGGCGGTGCATTCAGTGTAGTTGCGTCCGCTGTAGAGGTATGGGAAGTGACAGAGGGCGTTGTTGGAGTTTCCTCCTCTTGTTGCAACGATGGCTGCAGGAGAGAGGAGAACACAACACTTAGTCTCTGATCGAGCTAGCTGTAAGAGTGTTGTGATGTGATCTCTTCTTGCTGATGTGAAGCTGAAGTCTGATAAGAAATGACCCTGACACAGAAATAATCTCAGATCCAGATTCTGACACCTCCTGGATCTTACCGTTCTTCTCTGTGCAGAAAGAGTACAGCTGGTCGCTCTCATAGTCTGAGGTTGTGGAGCACCAGAGCTGCCCGTCTGTGCGTCCGTCAGAGGTGCAGGAGTAGTACGTCTTTCCCATGAAGACAAACGGGAACGTGCACGGCTGGCCATTAGAGTTTCCTCCGTATGCCAGGTTGGTGGACTCTGCACGGAGAGGGATGGAGAGAGATGTTGTAACACCAGTCTGCAGACATGAAGTAAGTCACTGACCAACACACATCTGCTCTGTGTTTGAGTGGGATCCATCATATCATCTTCTCCTGCTGCACTCACCGTACTCCTGACAGCTGACTCCATTACCCAGACAGGTACAGATCATCTGCTTGCTGCCCTGGGTTCTTAACCAGCGCTGTCCGTCGCTGTAGGTGGATCCAGAGTCTGAGCGGCACATCCCATCTGGCAGCTGGCGAGTCTCAGGGGTCAACATGATGGCTCCTGTCGGCCCTGTGGCTGTGAGACAGAGTCAAAGTCAGTGATGGATGTTCAGGCTGTGGATGCTGAGAGGATCATCCTGTAATCTGGGAATCATAAGAGACTTACTTCTGCCTGTTTTGTGCGCCTCACACTTCCACTCCCCTCGGCCGTTTCCTAAACACTGACACTGCAGGTTGTGTCCATTTGCATCCGTCTTGGTCCACGTGTCTCCGATGCGGTGGGACCTCCTGGTTTCCTTGTCGTTGCAGCGGTCTGCAGGGAGAACAACAACCGTCAGAAACTACCCGACAGAGAGTGTGTGTGACAGAAACAGCTGTGTTTGTGTTCCTCTTACTCCTCGAGGTGCATGTGATGCGTCCATTTCCTTCTCCCAGACAGGTGCAGTCTAACATCATCCAGCCCTGGTACGGCTTCTCCCACGTCTCACCCACCATGTACGACGATGAAACGCTGTTATCAAAGCAACGCTCAGCTGCACGGGAGACACAGGAGAGACTTCATGAAGAAATCAACAGATCTGACTTTGAATCAAACAATCACAGAGACACAGATCAGCAGAGAATCAGTGAACCTGCTCCCTCACACACTCACCCTGTTTGTCCACTGATGTCAAATATTTGAGTTGTCATGCTTCTGAGAAGTTACCCCACCTGAACGTGTGTGTGTGTGTGTGTGTGTGTGTGTGTGTGTGAGTGTGTGTGTGTGTGTGCGTGTGTGTGCGTGCGTGTGTGCGTGCGTGTGTGCGTGCGTGCGTGCGTGCGTGCGTGCATGCGTGTGTGTGTGTATCTGCAGCATTGACTCACCCACAGGTTTGCACGTCCACTCTCCTTTGTTGTTTCCGAGACACACACACTCCAGCATGTAGTCTGCGGTGTCGTGAGGTCTCTGCCAAGTGTCCCCGATCTTATAAGACCTTCCGCCCTCATGACATCGATCTGAGAACAACAAACACAAACGTTCCTGTGTGTTCTAAATAAACGGCCTTAACTTGCACATGTGAGACAAGTTCATCAGGAAGTTAAACCATCAATCATCAACCTTTTAAATCACTCAAATATCAAACTCTGAGTCCATCTCTGTTTCATACTAACATAAAGAAACATTGCATTAGGTATTAAGGTTTTGAGATGTTTTATTTCTTGCACTTTCCTGAAATATTTCATGAAGTTCATCATGAAAATGTGTATTTTTCCATGCATGCAGTTTATTTGGATTTATTATATCTGATGCACCCTCACCACAAATCACAGAGACTCACAAAAGACTACAAATCCTTTCATCTGACTGACTTGACCTTTGACCTGCCATCACTTAAGTTTCTGTTACTCACTCGCTATGGTGCAGCTGATCTTCCCTCGACCAGAACCAATACAGGTGCAGTCCCACATCATCCCTTCCTTCGGTCTCTCGTAGGTTTCACCGACCCGGTATGTCCGGTCATTGTGCTTATCGAAGCAGGTCTCCTCCACTGAGAGGGAAACAGAGGAAACGGTGAAAGCTGTTATTACAAACCTGGTGTGTCCACTTATTCCGCTGCGTAAAGACGCACGGGAGTCTTAACGAGTGGATTATCTTTGCACCCAAAGTCTGGACTGGAGGAAGACAGCTCCCCAAACTAAAGTCATTTTTCAGTCGTAAGAAGTGAAAAGAAATCCTCTCCTGACACATGTCTCTGTATTTATTGAACTGGTCGGTCTCTCACTGACCTTCAGGTTTAGTTTTGCACTTGATGCCTGCTGCTCCGTTGCAGGTGCACACCAGTGTGCTGCCGAGGTAAGGCTTCTCCCACTGCTCGTACAGTCTGTATGAGCGACCGTTTTCCTCACAGCCAACTATAAATCACACAATGAGAGCATCATCACACATGTGGACCTCACAGTCTGTTAAAGCTCAGCTGATTTGGGTCCTCTTTAGAGAAAATTAATGCACAAATTTATTTTGTACATTTGACAAAAAAGTGAATGTTTTAATTGATTCCACTTTGGCACAGCATGAAGAAAACACAGTTTCTTATCCTGATCGAAATCATCTTTAATTTTTCACACATTATGGTGTAATAAAATATAAATGCTCAAAGTCCTTTTACAAACCTGGAGAAACAGCTGCTGCATCATGGAGCTCAGGATACATCTGAAACTGCCCTGTTTGTCTCTTGGTCTTCTTTGGTAAGCCGTGCACCGCGCTGCTTACGCACAGCGCAACCAGCAACCCTGTGAGCGGGCTGCCAGCCATGATGTATAAAAAATAAAGATTCAAGGTGAAGAATGAAAAAGCAAAAGCAAGGTTTACAAAAAAGAGGCGAGTGCAGGACTTCAGTTCAGCTTGGAGAGATCTAGTTTCTGTCCCTTATTGTCAGTTCCCTGCTCCCGCCTCGCAGCCGGTGCACCAGGCTGAGGAGAGGGGAGCGCGCTGTTTTATACCCGGACACCCCGCTGCAGCCTGGTGAGGGGGAGGGCTCTAACTGGAGCTGACCCGCCCGAGAGTGAGCAACAAGGGCACTAGACAAGAAGCCACAAGTTTAACAAAACAGAAAGAGAGAGTCATTTCCAGCTTTCAGGAGGATGAGCATCTGAAGGAGGTTAAGATGGATGGTAACAAGAATCGTGATAAAAATTGAGACTGAGAGAGATCATGCAGAGGGGTTATCTCTGGAAATTACAATGAAACCATAAATTAGACACAATATGCATGTTTTTATTAAAAGCAGTTTAAACATATTATAAAAACACAGCAGTTCAACAGATAATCATGTGGTTAGAAAGTACAGAGACGAACAAGACTTGTGAACAAATATGACATGTCACAGTAAAGCAGGGGTGATTGTTGTACATGTGCAGAATCTTATGATAAACTCTCCAGGGGTCACAGACAGCTGCTCTCTGATGAATGAGGAAGTGTTTCTGTTCAGTCAGAAGTTCACTCTCACAGATTTCTGTCCAAGTTATGAAATCAAACTCAATCATCATTTCCTCCAGACTTTCATCACTGATGTCTAAAAACACTGAACAGTAGTTTTCCATCACTTCCTCTGTTAATTAAGTTAATTTGGAGAACACATTGGTTAACGTCTGCTGTTGAATGAATCTGAAGTTATTGCACAAAAACATGTTTATGTGCATGTGTGTCTGCAGGAGTCGGTATGAAATAACACCTCCTGCATACACACACACACAGTTTACTCTTCTCCTGCTCTGCATCCTTCAACAGGACTTTCTTTATTTGTCATGCGTCTGGTTTGGTGAAGTCTGAAAGTGCTGCTAAAGGTGCTTTAAAGATCCAAAGTGAGTCCATGAATCATTTCTCCAACGCAAATAAAGACAGACATTCCTTCTTCCATGCAAGGATATCCTGCAAGCACCCTGCTGTTACTGCTGGGCATGAGGGGAACCATGCTGCCCATGTATTGACTATACAAGGACACACACAGTACACACTGAAGTCTGTGAAAAAGAAACACCAGGAAATATCTAAGGACTGAGAAAACCAACAGTGTCCAGGAATTCTGCACAAAAGACACCAAGTGTGTCAACTTCACCAAATCAGTGTCCGAACAAAGAGAACAGAAACAAAGTCAGTCTGCAGGACTTTTATCAGAAACATGACCTCTGTTAGAATAATGGATGGTGTGGCGTCTCATTTTGTCTCCACTTCTCTGAATGAAACAAAACCTTGTGCTCTTAATTTGATGCTGTCTGTATAAGAACACAGTCCGGTTCATGTCATTCAGCCTAACATGTTGTGTTTTCTATGAATCCTGAGGCTTTATGTTGTAATAAACACACAGCTGGCAGTAATTGCTCATGTACAGTAGTTATCTCTCCGGTCTTTGGGGTCAGTTTGTGGACGGTTACGTTTTCCTGCCAAGAAATGAAATGTTTTCAACAACAAGGAGCAGACAGGGAATAATAATAAAGTGACCTCAGCCTGCTGCCTCGATCATGACCTGCCCGTGCTGATGGGTCTGTCCTGCAGAGCAGCTTCTGTGTGAGGCTGCGGTGTAATATTTCCCGTCACCCGGTCTTCTGGGACGAGGGGTAATTGGCCCCTAAAAATTAAAACACATGGTTTTGGGGAAACAGAGAAGAAAACAGCACAAACAGTGTTTTTGTTTGTTAAAACGGAGAAGGACTGAGTCACTCGTCTCAGCAGGGTGGAAAATGCCATCACATACTTTCCACTGGTGAAACAGCGCCAAACTGTGGAGGATAAAAACAGTCTGAAGCTGCAGAATCTGACTTGTGCACAGATGTTACACAATGCATTTCTCTGATGTATGCACTCATGCTAAAGGGAGGGATCTGCTGCAGGAGAATGTATAAATATTTGTGAACAAAGGAGACGTCCAGTTCTTACTGGACTGTGTATTTGGGGTATGACTTAATTTCCTGAGCTGTAGGTCTCACTCTCAGATTTATGTCTCTGTTGAAGCCTCTGGAGAGCCGCCTGGTTCACATCAAATCAAACTTCTTCTTCTGCCTCTGTTTTTCATATTTAACATCCATATTTCACCAACCATCTCTCTGCACTCTGGATGTTTTCACTGAGAGTTTCTGCTCAGCCTCACTGAGTGATTTGTGTTTGAGAGCTGAGTGGAGTGAGAACTTGATCTGTTAATCCTGCAGACCTGGAGCTGCCTTAGTGCAGAGAAACGTCTGAAAGCATGAAGGTTTGAATGAATCTCAGCTGGTGACGAAGAAAAGTGCATCGGAAAAATCGTCAAAGTTTCATTACATAAGCATTGAAATGAAATGTGAGCTCAGTCGATTAGAAACGATTGCAGAGTTTAACCAACAACAATGATGAACGTTTGACACAATCATCAATAAGAGATTGTTTCTTGAAGTTTATTTTTACCATCCGGTTATTCAAGTACTTCTGTAAATGTGCTCATCTATGTAGAAATGAGTGACAGTGAGGTTGAAAAGTGGCGTGCAGCAGTGACCACGTCACATTCCCGTAGTTTTGTTGGTTCTGCTGTGTGTCAGTGTGCCAGTCTCCACAATGATATGCCACCACTAACTGTTTGTCTTTATTGACACTGTGCAGAATACTGTCTATGAATAAAGTATATTCTCTTGCATGGCTGTTTGATCCTTCCATAATGGTATCAAAGTAATTAAGAAATTAAACTTTAGGCGGTGGCTTGCATAGTCGATAGCAGATGAACTGTGACCGTACATTATATCATTACATGCAACTTCTCAACCACAACATTATAAATCTGCCTTTAAAAAATATAAAACTCCACGTTGATAGCAACGGGTCATCCAGTCAAAGTATTTAATCACAGGAAGCTCTTTTATAGATCCCAAACAACCATACATCCAAAATGCATGAAAGATACATCACTTTATTTACATCACTGTATCACATTAATGTTGTCAATTGAAGACACATATGAGCACCTGCTTCTGAACTACCTACCATACTAGCCTCACAAAAAACGGCGACCTGTGATTTGAAGCATTCCTGATTTTAGAAGATGTTGTTTGTTGGGACTAGGGTTGCAAAATTCCAGGAATTTTCAAAGTTGGAAACTTTCCACGGGAATAAACCAAGAATTTACTAAATTGAAGGTTGGCTCTTAATAGGGAACTTAAATATAGTTGGGGAAAATATATTTTAGCATAATCTTGACCAAAAGAACCAGATTTCATGCAAGTAAAGTTGAATATCTATGCTATTCCTCAATCACATGCACATAGCACACTGCTTACTGCAGGGCTATTGAGACCACGCCCCCTACATGCACTGTGCATTCCTCCATCACATGCACACATGATTTCTATTTTGGATGGATTTCTGCTTATAACAAAACAAATATTTATTCTTGGATATGATACCTTTCCATTAAATTACCCTCAATTCCTAGTTAATTCCCATAAATTCCCATGGAAAGTTTCCAATTTGGAATATTTCCAAAATTCCCCAGCTTAACTTCCCATGTAAATTTTCCTACCCTTTGCAACCCTAGTTGGGACATTATGCTAATTGTCTGCTCCCTTTTGCATACTGTTTGTCAAGATGAGTAGATTGAGACCATGCCGCCTCATTTTGTGCAGTGAATGAGCTTAGCATGAAATCTGGAGACAGAGATCAATTTGCACGATTCTGTCCAAAGGTAACCAAATCCATCTACGAGCATCTCTTTAGTTTGAAGGCAGCAGATACACAGCTTCCTCCAGACCTGTGCCAACATTACTCACAATGCAACTTGACCACTGATGGAAGAGTCGGAGGTTTGAGCAGGGATCATTCAGAGTAAAGACAGCACTGCTGTTCTCCTCAGAGGACGAGCTACAGATCCTGAGACTGTTCTCTCTCTAACGGGGGAATGAATGTGAGCACACGTACCTTCATCATGTACCGGTATGGTTTTCAGTGTTTCTCATTTAAAGGTTTATAGTTAAAGTCCGCTGCCAGAACATAGCTGTGTTAGTGGTGTTCCTGCTTGGCTGGATAACAGAGAATAAACTGGTAGAAACA